>NW_027641026.1:0-66525 GCF_949752795.1 Hyperoodon ampullatus
GGACGCCATGTAATGTGTGCCATGCATTATTGCTTTGAAGGGTCTGCATTTGCTCACCCAATCTCACCAATCCTCTCAGTCCCAAGTGTCCAGCCTTATGCCACATCCAGCTGTCATTGTAGATAGGGTCATTTCAGGTTTCATCAGAGACCCTGAAGGAATTGTAAAGAATTTCCCAGTTTTTTTGTTTTATTTTTGAAATTCCTTTTTATAGTGGGTTTGAGCTGATTCTCGCTGCCATATTTATCCCAGTCTAGACACACTTGATTCCCTTACGGAGACATATCAATACATAGGTTTTAAGATTCTTACTAGTCAGATATATTCCTCTGCGGGAAATATGGGGTTTTGAGTCCCTTTCACTGAGGAAGGTGTAGGTCTTGTCTATTCCATAGTTGGTTTTTGGAACGGTACCTGTGCTTATATCAAACTCTGGTTTTATGCATCACCCCACCTCTCCTTCCCCCTTAAGCAGGCATAAGAGTGTTTTCTAAATGTGAGACACTGTTCTCTTTCCTAACTCAGTTCAAGTGTAGCCATGTTTACAGGATCTTCATAAGTGATATCTTATGATAAGTTTCTTTTTCTGTGTGACTTATTTCACTTAGAATCATCGTACCTGAATCCACCCATTTTGCTGCTACTGGTCTTATGACATTGATTTCATGGCTGAGGGATATTCCATCGTACGTAAGTACCACAATTTTTTGAACCATTTTTATATTTCCTGGGATATTTAAGGTGTACCCAAGTTGAGGTCCTTGTAAGCAGTGCAGCCCTAAATTTTGGGGTGGCTGTGTCTTTTTGATTTTCAGTTTTCCCAAGGTATATTCCCTAGACTGGAAGTGCCCTTGGCTCTGTAGCTCTGTTGTTTACTTGTTTTAGGGAACACAATGCACTCCTCCAGAGAGGCAGTTGGCAATTTACATCCCGCCCATCAGCATAACAAGGCTCCCTCTTCTCCAGGGCCTGTCTTGCCTTTCTGGTTTTTACACATTTTGTGGATGTCCCTTTTGACCGGTGGGAAGTGATACTTCTTTGTAGTGCAGATTTGCATTGCCCGCTTGCTTGCTTGGCCAAAAAGGGCGTATGCGTTTTCTCCTGAATATATTCAGGAGAAAACGCATACGCCCTTTTTGGCCAAGTGCATCATTGTCGAAGTTGTGCCCCTCTTCCTGTGCTTTAAAGGCGATTCCAACGTACCTCTGGAAATCTGTTTCCTGCTATTCTGCCTCGCTTTCAAGTCCGCCTCGTTGCCTTCCCCCAACAGATTTTTGGACGATAGTTGTCCTTTATTACTCGGCCAGTTTGTGAATTGCTGTGCCCCTGAGCTCCATTTTTCAACTCGTTTTTGGTGAGCTGACCGCAAGTCCAAAATTTTGGTTCAGGATCTATACTGATTCCCGGTGGGTGGCTGAGACTTTGGTTAATTCTTCTTCCTGCCGGGAAATTACAGTGATATGTGCCCGTCCAAATGCCTAACAGCTACTCTCTCATTGGTTCTCCCTCTTCCCTTTCATCCTCTGCCAAATTGGCAACCTGTGCGAACCAGGAGGTTAAAGGGGCTGTCTCTCCAAGTTGGGAGGTTGATAATAAAGCAGATGGAAAGTCAAACCGGAGCACCAGGAGAGGGACTATTCGTTGAGTTTTAGAAACCTTTCGTATTCACAGTGTGTCCGTTCTCTAGGATTCCCGTACATGTTATATCTGTAGTAATATTCCCTTCAACCTGGAGAGTTGGGACCCATGGAATGTGTGCCATGCATTATTGCTTTAAAGGGTCTGCATTTGCTCACCCAATCTCACCAATCCTCTCAGTCCCAAGTGTCCAGCCTTATGCCACATCCAGCTGTCATTGTAGATAGGGTCATTTCAGGTTTCATCAGAGACCCTGAAGGAATTGTAAAGAATTTCCCAGTTTTTTTGTTTTATTTTTGAAATTCCTTTTTATAGTGGGTTTGAGCTGATTCTCGCTGCCGTATTTATCCCAGTCTAGACACACTTGATTCCCTTACGGAGACATATCAATACATAGGTTTTAAGATTCTTACTAGTCAGATATATTCCTCTGCGGGAAATATGGGGTTTTGAGTCCCTTTCACTGAGGAAGGTGTAGGTCTTGTCTATTCCATAGTTGGTTTTTGGAACGGTACCTGTGCTTATATCAAACTCTGGTTTTATGCATCACCCCACCTCTCCTTCCCCCTTAAGCAGGCATAAGAGTGTTTTCTAAATGTGAGACACTGTTCTCTTTCCTAACTCAGTTCAAGTGTAGCCATGTTTACAGGATCTTCATAAGTGATATCTTATGATAAGTTTCTTTTTCTCTGTGACTTATTTCACTTAGAATCATCGTACCTGAATCCACCCATTTTGCTGCTACTGGTCTTATGACATTGATTTCATGGCTGAGGGATATTCCATCGTACGTAAGTACCACAATTTTTTGAACCATTTTTATATTTCCTGGGATATTTAAGGTGTACCCAAGTTGAGGTCCTTGTAAGCAGTGCAGCCCTAAATTTTGGGGTGGCTCTGTCTTATTGATTTTCAGTTTTTCCCAGGTATATTCCCTAGACTGGAAGTGCCCTTGGCTCTGTAGCTCTGTTCTTTACTTGTTTTAGGGAACACAATGCACTCCTCCAGAGAGGCAGTTGGCAATTTACATCCCGCCCATCAGCATAACAAGGCTCCCTGTTCTCCAGGTCCTGTCTTGCCTTTCTGGTTTTTACACATTTTGTGGATGTCCCTTTTGACCGGTGGGAAGTGATACTTCTTTGTAGTGCAGATTTGCATTGCCTGCTTGCTTGCTTGGCCAAAAAGGGCGTATGCGTTTTCTCCTGAATATATGCAGGAGAAAACGCATACGCCCTTTTTGGCCAAGTGCATCATTGTCGAAGTTGTGCCCCTCTTCCTGTGCTTTAAAGGCGATTCCAACGTACCTCTGGAAATCTGTTTCCTGCTATTCTGCCTCGCTTTCAAGTCCGCCTCGTTGCCTTCCCTCAACAGATTTTTGGACGATAGTTGTCCTTTATTACTCGGCCAGTTTGTGAATTGCTGTGCCCCTGAGCTCCATTTTTAACTCGTTTTTGGTGAGCTGACCGCAAGTCCAAAATTTTGGTTCAGGATCTATACTGATTCCCGGTGGGTGGCTGAGACTTTGGTTAATTCTTCTTCCTGCCGGGAAATTACAGTGATATGTGCCCGTCCAAATGCCTAACAGCTACTCTCTCATTGGTTCTCCCTCTTCCCTTTCATCCTCTGCCAAATTGGCAACCTGTGCGAACCAGGAGGTTAAAGGGGCTGTCTCTCCAAGTTGGGAGGTTGATAATAAAGCAGATGGAAAGTCAAACCGGAGCACCAGGAGAGGGACTATTCGTTGAGTTTTAGAAACCTTTCGTATTCACAGTGTGTCCGTTCTCTAGGATTCCCGTACATGTTATATCTGTAGTAATATTCCCTTCAACCTGGAGAGTTGGGACCCATGGAATGTGTGCCATGCATTATTGCTTTAAAGGGTCTGCATTTGCTCACCCAATCTCACCAATCCTCTCAGTCCCAAGTGTCCAGCCTTATGCCACATCCAGCTGTCATTGTAGATAGGGTCATTTCAGGTTTCATCAGAGACCCTGAAGGAATTGTAAAGAATTTCCCAGTTTTTTTTGTTTTATTTTTGAAATTCCTTTTTATAGTGGGTTTGAGCTGATTCTTGCTGCCATGTTTATGCCAGTCTAGACACACTTGAATCCCTTACGGAGACATATCAATACATAGGTTTTAAGATTCTTACTAGTCAGATATATTCCTCTGCGGGAAATATGGTTTTTGAGTCCCTTTCACTGAGGAAGGTGTAGGTCTTGTCTATTCCATAGTTGGTTTTTGGAACGGTACCTGTGCTTATATCAAACTCTGGTTTTATGCATCACCCCACCTCTCCTTCCCCCTTAAGCAGGCATAAGAGTGTTTTCTAAATGTGAGACACTGTTCTGTTTCCTAACTCAGTTCAAGTGTAGCCATGTTTACAGGATCTTCATAAGTGATAACTTATGATAAGTTTCTTTTTCTCTGTGACTTATTTCACTTAGAATCATCGTACCTGAATCCACCCATTTTGCTGCTACTGGTCTTATGACATTGATTTCATGGCTGAGGGATATTCCATCGTACATAAGTACCACAATTTTTTGAACCATTTTTATATTTCCTGGGATATTTAAGGTGTACCCAAGTTGAGGTCCTTGTAAGCAGTGCAGCCCTAAATTTTGGGGTGGCTCTGTCTTTTTGATTTTCAGTTTTCCCAAGGTATATTCCCTAGACTGGAAGTGCCCTTGGCTCTGTAGCTCTGTTGTTTACTTGTTTTAGGGAACACAATGCACTCCTCTAGAGAGTCAGTTTGCAATTTACATCCCGCCCATCAGCATAACAAGGCTCCCTGTTCTCCAGGGCCTGTCTTGCCTTTCTGGTTTTTACACATTTTGTGGATGTCCCTTTTGACCGGTGGGAAGTGATACTTCTTTGTAGTGCAGATTTGCATTGCCCGCTTTCTTGCTTGGCCAAAAAGGGCGTATGCGTTTTCTCCTGAATATATTCAGGAGAAAACGCATACGCCCTTTTTGGCCAAGTGCATCATTGTCGAAGTTGTGCCCCTCTTCCTGTGCTTTAAAGGCGATTCCAACGTACCTCTTGAAATCTGTTTCCTGCTATTCTGCCTCGCTTTCAAGTCCGCCTCGTTGCCTTCCCCCAACAGATTTTTGGACGATAGTTGTCCTTTATTACTCGGCCAGTTTGTGAATTGCTGTGCCCCTGAGCTCCATTTTTCAACTCGTTTTTGGTGAGCTGACCGCAAGTCCAAAATTTTGGTTCCGGATCTATACTGATTCCCGGTGGGTGGCTGAGACTTTGGTTAATTCTTCTTCCTGCCGGGAAATTACAGTGATATGTGCCCGTCCAAATGCCTAACAGCTACTCTCTCATTGGTTCTCCCTCTTCCCTTTCATCCTCTGCCAAATTGGCAACCTGTGCGAACCAGGAGGTTAAAGGGGCTGTCTCTCCAAGTTGGGAGGTTGATAATAAAGCAGATGGAAAGTCAAACCGGAGCACCAGGAGAGGGACTATTCGTTGAGTTTTAGAAACCTTTCGTATTCACAGTGTGTCCGTTCTCTAGGATTCCCGTACATGTTATATCTGTAGTAATATTCCCTTCAACCTGGAGAGTTGGGACCCATGGAATGTGTGCCATGCATTATTGCTTTAAAGGGTCTGCATTTGCTCACCCAATCTCACCAATCCTCTCAGTCCCAAGTGTCCAGCCTTATGCCACATCCAGCTGTCATTGTAGATAGGGTCATTTCAGGTTTCATCAGAGACCCTGAAGGAATTGTAAAGAATTTCCCAGTTTTTTTGTTTTATTTTTGAAATTCCTTTTTATAGTGGGTTTGAGCTGATTCTCGCTGCCATATTTATCCCAGTCTAGACACACTTGATTCCCTTACGGAGACATATCAATACATAGGTTTTAAGATTCTTACTAGTCAGATATATTCCTCTGCGGGAAATATGGGGTTTTGAGTCCCTTTCACTGAGGAAGGTGTAGGTCTTGTCTATTCCATAGTTGGTTTTTGGAACGGTACCTGTGCTTATATCAAACTCTGGTTTTATGCATCACCCCACCTCTCCTTCCCCCTTAAGCAGGCATAAGAGTGTTTTCTAAATGTGAGACACTGTTCTCTTTCCTAACTCAGTTCAAGTGTAGCCATGTTTACAGGATCTTCATAAGTGATATCTTATGATAAGTTTCTTTTTCTCTGTGACTTATTTCACTTAGAATCATCGTACCTGAATCCACCCATTTTGCTGCTACTGGTCTTATGACATTGATTTCATGGCTGAGGGATATTCCATCGTACGTAAGTACCACAATTTTTTGAACCATTTTTATATTTCCTGGGATATTTAAGGTGTACCCAAGTTGAGGTCCTTGTAAGCAGTGCAGCCCTAAATTTTGGGGTGGCTCTGTCTTATTGATTTTCAGTTTTTCCCAGGTATATTCCCTAGACTGGAAGTGCCCTTGGCTCTGTAGCTCTGTTCTTTACTTGTTTTAGGGAACACAATGCACTCCTCCAGAGAGGCAGTTGGCAATTTACATCCCGCCCATCAGCATAACAAGGCTCCCTGTTCTCCAGGTCCTGTCTTGCCTTTCTGGTTTTTACACATTTTGTGGATGTCCCTTTTGACCGGTGGGAAGTGATACTTCTTTGTAGTGCAGATTTGCATTGCCTGCTTGCTTGCTTGGCCAAAAAGGGCGTATGCGTTTTCTCCTGAATATATGCAGGAGAAAACGCATACGCCCTTTTTGGCCAAGTGCATCATTGTCGAAGTTGTGCCCCTCTTCCTGTGCTTTAAAGGCGATTCCAACGTACCTCTGGAAATCTGTTTCCTGCTATTCTGCCTCGCTTTCAAGTCCGCCTCGTTGCCTTCCCTCAACAGATTTTTGGACGATAGTTGTCCTTTATTACTCGGCCAGTTTGTGAATTGCTGTGCCCCTGAGCTCCATTTTTAACTCGTTTTTGGTGAGCTGACCGCAAGTCCAAAATTTTGGTTCAGGATCTATACTGATTCCCGGTGGGTGGCTGAGACTTTGGTTAATTCTTCTTCCTGCCGGGAAATTACAGTGATATGTGCCCGTCCAAATGCCTAACAGCTACTCTCTCATTGGTTCTCCCTCTTCCCTTTCATCCTCTGCCAAATTGGCAACCTGTGCGAACCAGGAGGTTAAAGGGGCTGTCTCTCCAAGTTGGGAGGTTGATAATAAAGCAGATGGAAAGTCAAACCGGAGCACCAGGAGAGGGACTATTCGTTGAGTTTTAGAAACCTTTCGTATTCACAGTGTGTCCGTTCTCTAGGATTCCCATACATGTTATATCTGTAGTAATATTCCCTTCAACCTGGAGAGTTGGGACCCATGGAATGTGTGCCATGCATTATTGCTTTAAAGGGTCTGCATTTGCTCACCCAATCTCACCAATCCTCTCAGTCCCAGTGTCCAGCCTTATGCCACATCCAGCTGTCATTGTAGATAGGGTCATTTCAGGTTTCATCAGAGACCCTGAAGGAATTGTAAAGAATTTCCCAGTTTTTTTGTTTTATTTTTGAAATTCCTTTTTATAGTGGGTTTGAGCTGATTCTCGCTGCCATATTTATCCCAGTCTAGACACACTTGATTCCCTTACGGAGACATATCAATACATAGGTTTTAAGATTCTTACTAGTCAGATATATTCCTCTGCGGGAAATATGGGGTTTTGAGTCCCTTTCACTGAGGAAGGTGTAGGTCTTGTCTATTCCATAGTTGGTTTTTGGAACGGTACCTGTGCTTATATCAAACTCTGGTTTTATGCATCACCCCACCTCTCCTTCCCCCTTAAGCAGGCATAAGAGTGTTTTCTAAATGTGAGACACTGTTCTCTTTCCTAACTCAGTTCAAGTGTAGCCATGTTTACAGGATCTTCATAAGTGATATCTTATGATAAGTTTCTTTTTCTCTGTGACTTATTTCACTTAGAATCATCGTACCTGAATCCACCCATTTTGCTGCTACTGGTCTTATGACATTGATTTCATGGCTGAGGGATATTCCATCGTACGTAAGTACCACAATTTTTTGAACCATTTTTATATTTCCTGGGATATTTAAGGTGTACCCAAGTTGAGGTCCTTGTAAGCAGTGCAGCCCTAAATTTTGGGGTGGCTCTGTCTTATTGATTTTCAGTTTTTCCCAGGTATATTCCCTAGACTGGAAGTGCCCTTGGCTCTGTAGCTCTGTTCTTTACTTGTTTTAGGGAACACAATGCACTCCTCCAGAGAGGCAGTTGGCAATTTACATCCCGCCCATCAGCATAACAAGGCTCCCTGTTCTCCAGGTCCTGTCTTGCCTTTCTGGTTTTTACACATTTTGTGGATGTCCCTTTTGACCGGTGGGAAGTGATACTTCTTTGTAGTGCAGATTTGCATTGCCTGCTTGCTTGCTTGGCCAAAAAGGGCGTATGCGTTTTCTCCTGAATATATGCAGGAGAAAACGCATACGCCCTTTTTGGCCAAGTGCATCATTGTCGAAGTTGTGCCCCTCTTCCTGTGCTTTAAAGGCGATTCCAACGTACCTCTGGAAATCTGTTTCCTGCTATTCTGCCTCGCTTTCAAGTCCGCCTCGTTGCCTTCCCTCAACAGATTTTTGGACGATAGTTGTCCTTTATTACTCGGCCAGTTTGTGAATTGCTGTGCCCCTGAGCTCCATTTTTAACTCGTTTTTGGTGAGCTGACCGCAAGTCCAAAATTTTGGTTCAGGATCTATACTGATTCCCGGTGGGTGGCTGAGACTTTGGTTAATTCTTCTTCCTGCCGGGAAATTACAGTGATATGTGCCCGTCCAAATGCCTAACAGCTACTCTCTCATTGGTTCTCCCTCTTCCCTTTCATCCTCTGCCAAATTGGCAACCTGTGCGAACCAGGAGGTTAAAGGGGCTGTCTCTCCAAGTTGGGAGGTTGATAATAAAGCAGATGGAAAGTCAAACCGGAGCACCAGGAGAGGGACTATTCGTTGAGTTTTAGAAACCTTTCGTATTCACAGTGTGTCCGTTCTCTAGGATTCCCGTACATGTTATATCTGTAGTAATATTCCCTTCAACCTGGAGAGTTGGGACCCATGGAATGTGTGCCATGCATTATTGCTTTAAAGGGTCTGCATTTGCTCACCCAATCTCACCAATCCTCTCAGTCCCAAGTGTCCAGCCTTATGCCACATCCAGCTGTCATTGTAGATAGGGTCATTTCAGGTTTCATCAGAGACCCTGAAGGAATTGTAAAGAATTTCCCAGTTTTTTTGTTTTATTTTTGAAATTCCTTTTTATAGTGGGTTTGAGCTGATTCTCGCTGCCATATTTATCCCAGTCTAGACACACTTGATTCCCTTACGGAGACATATCAATACATAGGTTTTAAGATTCTTACTAGTCAGATATATTCCTCTGCGGGAAATATGGGGTTTTGAGTCCCTTTCACTGAGGAAGGTGTAGGTCTTGTCTATTCCATAGTTGGTTTTTGGAACGGTACCTGTGCTTATATCAAACTCTGGTTTTATGCATCACCCCACCTCTCCTTCCCCCTTAAGCAGGCATAAGAGTGTTTTCTAAATGTGAGACACTGTTCTCTTTCCTAACTCAGTTCAAGTGTAGCCATGTTTACAGGATCTTCATAAGTGATATCTTATGATAAGTTTCTTTTTCTCTGTGACTTATTTCACTTAGAATCATCGTACCTGAATCCACCCATTTTGCTGCTACTGGTCTTATGACATTGATTTCATGGCTGAGGGATATTCCATCGTACGTAAGTACCACAATTTTTTGAACCATTTTTATATTTCCTGGGATATTTAAGGTGTACCCAAGTTGAGGTCCTTGTAAGCAGTGCAGCCCTAAATTTTGGGGTGGCTGTGTCTTTTTGATTTTCAGTTTTCCCAAGGTATATTCCCTAGACTGGAAGTGCCCTTGGCTCTGTAGCTCTGTTGTTTACTTGTTTTAGGGAACACAATGCACTCCTCCAGAGAGGCAGTTGGCAATTTGCATCCTGCCCATCAGCATAACAAGGCTCCCTGTTCTCCAGGGCCTGTCTTGCCTTTCTGGTTTTTACACATTTTGTGGATGTCCCTTTTGACCGGTGGGAAGTGATACTTCTTTGTAGTGCAGATTTGCATTGCCCGCTTGCTTGCTTGGCCAAAAAGGGCGTATGCGTTTTCTCCTGAATATATTCAGGAGAAAACGCATACGCCCTTTTGGGCCAAGTGCATCATTGTCGAAGTTGTGCCCCTCTTCCTGTGCTTTAAAGGCGATTCCAACGTACCTCTTGAAATCTGTTTCCTGCTATTCTGCCTCGCTTTCAAGTCCACCTCGTTGCCTTCCCTCAACAGATTTTTGGACGATAGTTGTCCTTTATTACACGGCCAGTTAGTGAATTGCTGTGCCCCTGAGCTCCATTTTTCAACTCGTTTTTGGTGAGCTGACCGCAAGTCCAAAATTTTGGTTCAGGATCTATACTGATTCCCGGTGGGTGGCTGAGACTTTGGTTAATTCTTCTTCCTGCCGGGAAATTACAGTGATATGAGCCCGTCCAAATGCCTAACAGCTACTCTCTCATTGGTTCTCCCTCTTCCCTTTCATCCTCTGCCAAATTGGCAACCTGTGCGAACCAGGAGGTTAAAGGGGCTGTCTCTCCAAGTTGGGAGGTTGATAGTAAAGTAGGTGGAAAGTCAAACCGGAGCACCAGGAGAGGGACTATTCGTTGAGTTTTAGAAACCATTCGTATTCACAGTGTGTCCGTTCTCTAGGTTTCCCGTACATGTTATAACTGTAGTAATATTCCCTTCAACCTGGAGAGTTGGGACCCATGGAATGTGTGCCATGCATTAATGCTTTAAAGGTTCTGCATTTGTTCACCCAATCTCACCAATCCTCTCAGTCCAAGTGTCCCGCCTTATGCCACATCCAGCTGTCGTTGTAGATAGGGTCAGTCCAGGTTTCATCAGAGACTCTGAATGAATTGTAAAGAATTTCCCAGTTTTTTGTTTTGTTTTTGAAATTCCTTTTTATAGTGGGTTTGAGCTGATTCTCGCTGCCATGTTTATGCCAGTCTAGACACACTTGGTTCCCTTACGGAGACATATCAATACATAGGTTTTAAGATTCTTACTAGTCAGATATATTCCTCTGCGGGAAATATGGGGTTTTGAGTCCCTTTCACTGAGGAAGGTGTAGGTATTGCCTATTCCATAGTTGGTTTTTGGAACGGTACCTCTGCTTATATCAAACTCTGGTTTTATGCATCACCCCACCTCTCCTTCCCCCTTAAGCAGGCATAAGAGTGTTTTCTAAATGTGAGACACTGTTCTCTTTCCTAACTCAGTTCAAGTGTAGCCATGTTTACAGGATCTTCATAAGTGATATCTTATGATAAGTTTCTTTTTCTCTGTGACTTATTTCACTTAGAATCATCGTACCTGAATCCACCCATTTTGCTGCTACTGGTCTTATGACATTGATTTCATGGCTGAGGGATATTCCATCATACGTAAGTACCACAATTTTTTGAACCATTTTTATATTTCCTGGGATATTTAAGGTGTACCCAAGTTGAGGTCCTTGTAAGCAGTGCAGCCCTAAATTTTGGGGTGGCTGTGTCTTTTTGATTTTCAGTTTTCCCAAGGTATATTCCCTAGACTGGAAGTGCCCTTGGCTCTGTAGCTCTGTTGTTTACTTGTTTTAGGGAACACAATGCACTCCTCCAGAGAGGCAGTTGGCAATTTACATCCCGCCCATCAGCATAACAAGGCTCCCTCTTCTCCAGGGCCTGTCTTGCCTTTCTGGTTTTTACACATTTTGTGGATGTCCCTTTTGACCGGTGGGAAGTGATACTTCTTTGTAGTGCAGATTTGCATTGCCCGCTTGCTTGCTTGGCCAAAAAGGGCGTATGCGTTTTCTCCTGAATATATTCAGGAGAAAACGCATACGCCCTTTTTGGCCAAGTGCATCATTGTCGAAGTTGTGCCCCTCTTCCTGTGCTTTAAAGGCGATTCCAACGTACCTCTGGAAATCTGTTTCCTGCTATTCTGCCTCGCTTTCAAGTCCGCCTCGTTGCCTTCCCCCAACAGATTTTTGGACGATAGTTGTCCTTTATTACTCGGCCAGTTTGTGAATTGCTGTGCCCCTGAGCTCCATTTTTCAACTCGTTTTTGGTGAGCTGACCGCAAGTCCAAAATTTTGGTTCAGGATCTATACTGATTCCCGGTGGGTGGCTGAGACTTTGGTTAATTCTTCTTCCTGCCGGGAAATTACAGTGATATGTGCCCGTCCAAATGCCTAACAGCTACTCTCTCATTGGTTCTCCCTCTTCCCTTTCATCCTCTGCCAAATTGGCAACCTGTGCGAACCAGGAGGTTAAAGGGGCTGTCTCTCCAAGTTGGGAGGTTGATAATAAAGCAGATGGAAAGTCAAACCGGAGCACCAGGAGAGGGACTATTCGTTGAGTTTTAGAAACCTTTCGTATTCACAGTGTGTCCGTTCTCTAGGATTCCCGTACATGTTATATCTGTAGTAATATTCCCTTCAACCTGGAGAGTTGGGACCCATGGAATGTGTGCCATGCATTATTGCTTTAAAGGGTCTGCATTTGCTCACCCAATCTCACCAATCCTCTCAGTCCCAAGTGTCCAGCCTTATGCCACATCCAGCTGTCATTGTAGATAGGGTCATTTCAGGTTTCATCAGAGACCCTGAAGGAATTGTAAAGAATTTCCCAGTTTTTTTTGTTTTATTTTTGAAATTCCTTTTTATAGTGGGTTTGAGCTGATTCTTGCTGCCATGTTTATGCCAGTCTAGACACACTTGAATCCCTTACGGAGACATATCAATACATAGGTTTTAAGATTCTTACTAGTCAGATATATTCCTCTGCGGGAAATATGGTTTTTGAGTCCCTTTCACTGAGGAAGGTGTAGGTCTTGTCTATTCCATAGTTGGTTTTTGGAACGGTACCTGTGCTTATATCAAACTCTGGTTTTATGCATCACCCCACCTCTCCTTCCCCCTTAAGCAGGCATAAGAGTGTTTTCTAAATGTGAGACACTGTTCTGTTTCCTAACTCAGTTCAAGTGTAGCCATGTTTACAGGATCTTCATAAGTGATAACTTATGATAAGTTTCTTTTTCTCTGTGACTTATTTCACTTAGAATCATCGTACCTGAATCCACCCATTTTGCTGCTACTGGTCTTATGACATTGATTTCATGGCTGAGGGATATTCCATCGTACATAAGTACCACAATTTTTTGAACCATTTTTATATTTCCTGGGATATTTAAGGTGTACCCAAGTTGAGGTCCTTGTAAGCAGTGCAGCCCTAAATTTTGGGGTGGCTGTGTCTTTTTGATTTTCAGTTTTCCCAAGGTATATTCCCTAGACTGGAAGTGCCCTTGGCTCTGTAGCTCTGTTGTTTACTTGTTTTAGGGAACACAATGCACTCCTCTAGAGAGGCAGTTGGCAATTTACATCCCGCCCATCAGCATAACAAGGCTCCCTCTTCTCCAGGGCCTGTCTTGCCTTTCTGGTTTTTACACATTTTGTGGATGTCCCTTTTGACCGGTGGGAAGTGATACTTCTTTGTAGTGCAGATTTGCATTGCCCGCTTTCTTGCTTGGCCAAAAAGGGCGTATGCGTTTTCTCCTGAATATATTCAGGAGAAAACGCATACGCCCTTTTTGGCCAAGTGCATCATTGTCGAAGTTGTGCCCCTCTTCCTGTGCTTTAAAGGCGATTCCAACGTACCTCTTGAAATCTGTTTCCTGCTATTCTGCCTCGCTTTCAAGTCCGCCTCGTTGCCTTCCCCCAACAGATTTTTGGACGATAGTTGTCCTTTATTACTCGGCCAGTTTGTGAATTGCTGTGCCCCTGAGCTCCATTTTTCAACTCGTTTTTGGTGAGCTGACCGCAAGTCCAAAATTTTGGTTCCGGATCTATACTGATTCCCGGTGGGTGGCTGAGACTTTGGTTAATTCTTCTTCCTGCCGGGAAATTACAGTGATATGTGCCCGTCCAAATGCCTAACAGCTACTCTCTCATTGGTTCTCCCTCTTCCCTTTCATCCTCTGCCAAATTGGCAACCTGTGCGAACCAGGAGGTTAAAGGGGCTGTCTCTCCAAGTTGGGAGGTTGATAATAAAGCAGATGGAAAGTCAAACCGGAGCACCAGGAGAGGGACTATTCGTTGAGTTTTAGAAACCTTTCGTATTCACAGTGTGTCCGTTCTCTAGGATTCCCGTACATGTTATATCTGTAGTAATATTCCCTTCAACCTGGAGAGTTGGGACCCATGGAATGTGTGCCATGCATTATTGCTTTAAAGGGTCTGCATTTGCTCACCCAATCTCACCAATCCTCTCAGTCCCAAGTGTCCAGCCTTATGCCACATCCAGCTGTCATTGTAGATAGGGTCATTTCAGGTTTCATCAGAGACCCTGAAGGAATTGTAAAGAATTTCCCAGTTTTTTTGTTTTATTTTTGAAATTCCTTTTTATAGTGGGTTTGAGCTGATTCTCGCTGCCATATTTATCCCAGTCTAGACACACTTGATTCCCTTACGGAGACATATCAATACATAGGTTTTAAGATTCTTACTAGTCAGATATATTCCTCTGCGGGAAATATGGGGTTTTGAGTCCCTTTCACTGAGGAAGGTGTAGGTCTTGTCTATTCCATAGTTGGTTTTTGGAACGGTACCTGTGCTTATATCAAACTCTGGTTTTATGCATCACCCCACCTCTCCTTCCCCCTTAAGCAGGCATAAGAGTGTTTTCTAAATGTGAGACACTGTTCTCTTTCCTAACTCAGTTCAAGTGTAGCCATGTTTACAGGATCTTCATAAGTGATATCTTATGATAAGTTTCTTTTTCTCTGTGGCTTATTTCACTTAGAATCATCGTACCTGAATCCACCCATTTTGCTGCTACTGGTCTTATGACATTGATTTCATGGCTGAGGGATATTCCATCGTACGTAAGTACCACAATTTTTTGAACCATTTTTATATTTCCTGGGATATTTAAGGTGTACCCAAGTTGAGGTCCTTGTAAGCAGTGCAGCCCTAAATTTTGGGGTGGCTCTGTCTTATTGATTTTCAGTTTTTCCCAGGTATATTCCCTAGACTGGAAGTGCCCTTGGCTCTGTAGCTCTGTTCTTTACTTGTTTTAGGGAACACAATGCACTCCTCCAGAGAGGCAGTTGGCAATTTACATCCCGCCCATCAGCATAACAAGGCTCCCTGTTCTCCAGGGCCTGTCTTGCCTTTCTGGTTTTTACACATTTTGTGGATGTCCCTTTTGACCGGTGGGAAGTGATACTTCTTTGTAGTGCAGATTTGCATTGCCTGCTTGCTTGCTTGGCCAAAAAGGGCGTATGCATTTTCTCCTGAATATATGCAGGAGAAAACGCATACGCCCTTTTTGGCCAAGTGCATCATTGTCGAAGTTGTGCCCCTCTTCCTGTGCTTTAAAGGCGATTCCAACGTACCTCTGGAAATCTGTTTCCTGCTATTCTGCCTCGCTTTCAAGTCCGCCTCGTTGCCTTCCCTCAACAGATTTTTGGACGATAGTTGTCCTTTATTACTCGGCCAGTTTGTGAATTGCTGTGCCCCTGAGCTCCATTTTTAACTCGTTTTTGGTGAGCTGACCGCAAGTCCAAAATTTTGGTTCAGGATCTATACTGATTCCCGGTGGGTGGCTGAGACTTTGGTTAATTCTTCTTCCTGCCGGGAAATTACAGTGATATGTGCCCGTCCAAATGCCTAACAGCTACTCTCTCATTGGTTCTCCCTCTTCCCTTTCATCCTCTGCCAAATTGGCAACCTGTGCGAACCAGGAGGTTAAAGGGGCTGTCTCTCCAAGTTGGGAGGTTGATAATAAAGCAGATGGAAAGTCAAACCGGAGCACCAGGAGAGGGACTATTCGTTGAGTTTTAGAAACCTTTCGTATTCACAGTGTGTCCGTTCTCTAGGATTCCCGTACATGTTATATCTGTAGTAATATTCCCTTCAACCTGGAGAGTTGGGACCCATGGAATGTGTGCCATGCATTATTGCTTTAAAGGGTCTGCATTTGCTCACCCAATCTCACCAATCCTCTCAGTCCCAAGTGTCCAGCCTTATGCCACATCCAGCTGTCATTGTAGATAGGGTCATTTCAGGTTTCATCAGAGACCCTGAAGGAATTGTAAAGAATTTCCCAGTTTTTTTGTTTTATTTTTGAAATTCCTTTTTATAGTGGGTTTGAGCTGATTCTCGCTGCCATATTTATCCCAGTCTAGACACACTTGATTCCCTTACGGAGACATATCAATACATAGGTTTTAAGATTCTTACTAGTCAGATATATTCCTCTGCGGGAAATATGGGGTTTTGAGTCCCTTTCACTGAGGAAGGTGTAGGTCTTGTCTATTCCATAGTTGGTTTTTGGAACGGTACCTGTGCTTATATCAAACTCTGGTTTTATGCATCACCCCACCTCTCCTTCCCCCTTAAGCAGGCATAAGAGTGTTTTCTAAATGTGAGACACTGTTCTCTTTCCTAACTCAGTTCAAGTGTAGCCATGTTTACAGGATCTTCATAAGTGATATCTTATGATAAGTTTCTTTTTCTCTGTGACTTATTTCACTTAGAATCATCGTACCTGAATCCACCCATTTTGCTGCTACTGGTCTTATGACATTGATTTCATGGCTGAGGGATATTCCATCGTACGTAAGTACCACAATTTTTTGAACCATTTTTATATTTCCTGGGATATTTAAGGTGTACCCAAGTTGAGGTCCTTGTAAGCAGTGCAGCCCTAAATTTTGGGGTGGCTGTGTCTTTTTGATTTTCAGTTTTCCCAAGGTATATTCCCTAGACTGGAAGTGCCCTTGGCTCTGTAGCTCTGTTGTTTACTTGTTTTAGGGAACACAATGCACTCCTCCAGAGAGGCAGTTGGCAATTTGCATCCTGCCCATCAGCATAACAAGGCTCCCTGTTCTCCAGGGCCTGTCTTGCCTTTCTGGTTTTTACACATTTTGTGGATGTCCCTTTTGACCGGTGGGAAGTGATACTTCTTTGTAGTGCAGATTTGCATTGCCCGCTTGCTTGCTTGGCCAAAAAGGGCGTATGCGTTTTCTCCTGAATATATTCAGGAGAAAACGCATACGCCCTTTTGGGCCAAGTGCATCATTGTCGAAGTTGTGCCCCTCTTCCTGTGCTTTAAAGGCGATTCCAACGTACCTCTTGAAATCTGTTTCCTGCTATTCTGCCTCGCTTTCAAGTCCACCTCGTTGCCTTCCCTCAACAGATTTTTGGACGATAGTTGTCCTTTATTACACGGCCAGTTAGTGAATTGCTGTGCCCCTGAGCTCCATTTTTCAACTCGTTTTTGGTGAGCTGACCGCAAGTCCAAAATTTTGGTTCAGGATCTATACTGATTCCCGGTGGGTGGCTGAGACTTTGGTTAATTCTTCTTCCTGCCGGGAAATTACAGTGATATGAGCCCGTCCAAATGCCTAACAGCTACTCTCTCATTGGTTCTCCCTCTTCCCTTTCATCCTCTGCCAAATTGGCAACCTGTGCGAACCAGGAGGTTAAAGGGGCTGTCTCTCCAAGTTGGGAGGTTGATAGTAAAGTAGGTGGAAAGTCAAACCGGAGCACCAGGAGAGGGACTATTCGTTGAGTTTTAGAAACCATTCGTATTCACAGTGTGTCCGTTCTCTAGGTTTCCCGTACATGTTATAACTGTAGTAATATTCCCTTCAACCTGGAGAGTTGGGACCCATGGAATGTGTGCCATGCATTAATGCTTTAAAGGTTCTGCATTTGTTCACCCAATCTCACCAATCCTCTCAGTCCAAGTGTCCCGCCTTATGCCACATCCAGCTGTCGTTGTAGATAGGGTCAGTCCAGGTTTCATCAGAGACTCTGAATGAATTGTAAAGAATTTCCCAGTTTTTTGTTTTGTTTTTGAAATTCCTTTTTATAGTGGGTTTGAGCTGATTCTCGCTGCCATGTTTATGCCAGTCTAGACACACTTGGTTCCCTTACGGAGACATATCAATACATAGGTTTTAAGATTCTTACTAGTCAGATATATTCCTCTGCGGGAAATATGGGGTTTTGAGTCCCTTTCACTGAGGAAGGTGTAGGTATTGCCTATTCCATAGTTGGTATTTGGAACGGTACCTCTGCTTATATCAAACTCTGGTTTTATGCATCACCCCACCTCTCCTTCCCCATTAAGCAGGCATAAGAGTGTTTTCTAAATGTGAGACACTGTTCTCTTTCCTAACTCAGTTCAAGTGTAGCCATGTTTACAGGATCTTCATAAGTGATATCTTATGATAAGTTTCTTTTTCTCTGTGACTTATTTCACTTAGAATCATCGTACCTGAATCCACCCATTTTGCTGCTACTGGTCTTATGACATTGATTTCATGGCTGAGGGATATTCCATCGTATGTAAGTACCAAAATTTTTTGAACCATTTTTATATTTCCTGGGATATTTAAGGTGTACCCAAGTTGAGGTCCTTGTAAGCAGTGCAGCCCTAAATTTTGGGGTGGCTGTGTCTTTTTGATTTTCAGTTTTCCCAAGGTATATTCCCTAGACTGGAAGTGCCCTTGGCTCTGTAGCTCTGTTTTTTACTTGTTTTAGGGAACACAATGCACTCCTCCAGAGAGGCAGTTGGCAATTTACATCCCACCCATCAGCATAACAAGGCTCCCTGTTCTCCAGGGCCTGTCTTGCCTTTCTGGTTTTTACACATTTTGTGGATGTCCCTTTTGACCGGTGGGAAGTGATACTTCTTTGTAGTGCAGATTTGCATTGCCTGCTTGCTTGCTTGGCCAAAAAGGGCGTATGCGTTTTCTCCTGAATATATTCAGGAGAAAACGCATACGCCCTTTTTGGCCAAGTGCATCATTGTCGAAGTTGTGCCCCTCTTCCTGTGCTTTAAAGGCGATTCCAACGTACCTCTTGAAATCTGTTTCCTGCTATTCTGCCTCACTTTCAAGTCCGCCTCGTGGCCTTCCCTCAACAGATATTTGGACGATAGTTGTCCTTTATTACTCGGCCAGTTTGTAAATTGCTGTGCCCCTGAGCTCCATTTTTCAACTCGTTTTAGGTGAGCTGACCGCAAGTCCAAAATTTTGGTTCAGGACCTATGCTGGTTCCCGGTGGGGGGCTGAGACTTTGGTTAATTCTTCTTCCTGCCGGGAAATTACAGTGATATGTGCCCGTCCAAATGCCTAACAGCTACTCTCTCATTGGTTCTCCCTCTTCCCTTTCATCCTCTGCCAAATTGGCAACCTGTGCGAACCAGGAGGTTAAAGGGGCTGTCTCTCCAAGTTGGGAGGTGGATAGTAAAGCAGATGGAAAGTCAAACCGGAGCACCAGGAGAGGGACTATTCGTTGAGTTTTAGAAACCTTTCGTATTCACAGTGTGTCCGTTCTCTAGGTTTCCCGTACATGTTATAACTGTAGTAATATTCCCTTCAACCTGGAGAGTTGGGACCCATGGAATGTGTGCCATGCATTATTGCTTTAAATGGTCTGCATTTGTTCACCCAATCTCACCAATCCTCTCAGTCCAAAGTGTCCAGCCTTATGCCACATCCAGCTGTCGTTGTAGATAGGGTCATTCCAGGTTTCATCAGAGACCCTGAAGGAATTGTAAAGAATTTCCCAGGTTTTTTGTTTTGTTTTTGAAATTCCTTTTTATAGTGGGTTTGAGCTGATTCTCGCTGCCATGTTTATGCCATTCTAGACACACTTGATTCCCTTACGGAGACATATCAATACATAGGTTTTAAGATTCTTACTAGTCAGATATATTCCTCTGCGGGAAATATGGGGTTTTGAGTCCCTTTCACTGAGGAAGGTGTAGGTCTTGTCTATTCCATAGTTGGTTTTGGAACGGTACCTGTGCTTATATCAAACTCTGGTTTTATGCATCACCCCACCTCTCCTTCCCCCTTAAGCAGGCATAAGAGTCTTTTCTAAATGTGAGGCACTGTTCTCTTTCCTAACTCAGTTCAATTGTAGCCATGTTTACAGGATCTTCATAAGTGATAACTTATGATAAGTTTCTTTTTCTCTGTGACTTATTTCACTTAGAATCATCGTACCTGAATCCACCCATTTTGCTGCTACTGGTGTTATGACATTGATTTCATGGCTGAGGGATATTCCATCGTACGTAAGTACCACTATTTTTTGAACCAATTTTATATTTCCTGGGATATTTAAGGTGTACCCAAGTTGAGGTCCTTGTAAGCAGTGCAGCCCTAAATTTTGGGGTGGCTCTGTCTTATTGATTTTCAGTTTTTCCCAGGTATATTCCCTAGACTGGAAGTGCCCTTGGCTCTGTAGCTCTGTTGTTTACTTGTTTTAGGGAACACAATGCACTCCTCCAGAGAGGCAGTTGGCAATTTACATCCCGCCCATCAACATAACAAGGCTCCCTGTTCTCCAGGACCAGTCTTGCCTTTCTGGTTTTTACACATTTTGTGGATGTCCCTTTTGACCGGTGGGAAGTGATACTTCTTTGTAGTGGAGATTTGCATTGCCCGCTTGCTTGCTTGGCCAAAAAGGGCGTATGCGTTTTCTCCTGAATATATTCAGGAGAAAACGCATACGCCCTTTTTGGCCAAGTGCATCATTGTCGAAGTTGTGCCCCCCTTCCTGTGCTTTAAAGGCGATTCCAACGTACCTCTTGAAATCTGTTTCCTGCTATTCTGCCTCGCTTTCAAGTCTGCCTCGTTGCCTTCCCTCAACAGATTTTTGGACGATAGTTGTCCTTTATTACTCGGCCAGTTTGTGAATTGCTGTGCCCCTGAGCTCCATTTTTCAACTCGTTTTTGGTGAGCTGACCGCAAGTCCAAAATTTTGGTTCCGGATCTATACTGATTCCCGGTGGGTGGCTGAGACTTTGGTTAATTCTTCTTCCTGCCGGGAAATTACAGTGATATGTGCCTGTCCAAATGCCTAACAGCTACTCTCTCATTGGTTCTTCCTCTTCCCTTTCATCCTCTGCCAAATTGGCAACCTGTGCGAACCAGGAGGTTAAAGGGGCTGTCTCTCCAAGTTGGGAGGTTGATAATAAAGCAGATGGAAAGTCAAACCGGAGCACCAGGAGAGGGACTATTCGTTGAGTTTTAGAAACCTTTCGTATTCACAGTGTGTCCGTTCTCTAGGATTCCCGTACATGTTATATCTGTAGTAATATTCCCTTCAACCTGGAGAGTTGGGACCCATGGAATGTGTGCCATGCATTATTGCTTTAAAGGGTCTGCATTTGCTCACCCAATCTCACCAATCCTCTCAGTCCCAAGTGTCCAGCCTTATGCCACATCCAGCTGTCATTGTAGATAGGGTCATTTCAGGTTTCATCAGAGACCCTGAAGGAATTGTAAAGAATTTCCCAGTTTTTTTGTTTTATTTTTGAAATTCCTTTTTATAGTGGGTTTGAGCTGATTCTCGCTGCCATATTTATCCCAGTCTAGACACACTTGATTCCCTTACGGAGACATATCAATACATAGGTTTTAAGATTCTTACTAGTCAGATATATTCCTCTGCGGGAAATATGGGGTTTTGAGTCCCTTTCACTGAGGAAGGTGTAGGTCTTGTCTATTCCATAGTTGGTTTTTGGAACGGTACCTGTGCTTATATCAAACTCTGGTTTTATGCATCACCCCACCTCTCCTTCCCCCTTAAGCAGGCATAAGAGTGTTTTCTAAATGTGAGACACTGTTCTCTTTCCTAACTCAGTTCAAGTGTAGCCATGTTTACAGGATCTTCATAAGTGATATCTTATGATAAGTTTCTTTTTCTGTGTGACTTATTTCACTTAGAATCATCGTACCTGAATCCACCCATTTTGCTGCTACTGGTCTTATGACATTGATTTCATAGCTGAGGGATATTCCATCGTACGTAAGTACCACAATTTTTTGAACCATTTTTATATTTCCTGGGATATTTAAGGTGTACCCAAGTTGAGGTCCTTGTAAGCAGTGCAGCCCTAAATTTTGGGGTGGCTGTGTCTTTTTGATTTTCAGTTTTCCCAAGGTATATTCCCTAGACTGGAAGTGCCCTTGGCTCTGTAGCTCTGTTGTTTACTTGTTTTAGGGAACACAATGCACTCCTCCAGAGAGGCAGTTGGCAATTTACATCCCGCCCATCAGCATAACAAGGCTCCCTCTTCTCCAGGGCCTGTCTTGCCTTTCTGGTTTTTACACATTTTGTGGATGTCCCTTTTGACCGGTGGGAAGTGATACTTCTTTGTAGTGCAGATTTGCATTGCCCGCTTGCTTGCTTGGCCAAAAAGGGCGTATGCGTTTTCTCCTGAATATATTCAGGAGAAAACGCATACGCCCTTTTTGGCCAAGTGCATCATTGTCGAAGTTGTGCCCCTCTTCCTGTGCTTTAAAGGCGATTCCAACGTACCTCTGGAAATCTGTTTCCTTCTATTCTGCCTCGCTTTCAAGTCCGCCTCGTTGCCTTCCCTCAACAGATTTTTGGACGATAGTTGTCCTTTATTACTCGGCCAGTTTGTGAATTGCTGTGCCCCTGAGCTCCATTTTTCAACTCGTTTTTGGTGAGCTGACCGCAAGTCCAAAATTTTGGTTCCGGATCTATACTGATTCCCGGTGGGTGGCTGAGACTTTGGTTAATTCTTCTTCCTGCCGGGAAATTACAGTGATATGTGCCCGTCCAAATGCCTAACAGCTACTCTCTCATTGGTTCTCCCTCTTCCCTTTCATCCTCTGCCAAATTGGCAACCTGTGCGAACCAGGAGGTTAAAGGGGCTGTCTCTCCAAGTTGGGAGGTTGATAATAAAGCAGATGGAAAGTCAAACCGGAGCACCAGGAGAGGGACTATTCGTTGAGTTTTAGAAACCTTTCGTATTCACAGTGTGTCCGTTCTCTAGGATTCCCGTACATGTTATATCTGTAGTAATATTCCCTTCAACCTGGAGAGTTGGGACCCATGGAATGTGTGCCATGCATTATTGCTTTAAAGGGTCTGCATTTGCTCACCCAATCTCACCAATCCTCTCAGTCCCAAGTGTCCAGCCTTATGCCACATCCAGCTGTCATTGTAGATAGGGTCATTTCAGGTTTCATCAGAGACCCTGAAGGAATTGTAAAGAATTTCCCAGTTTTTTTGTTTTATTTTTGAAATTCCTTTTTATAGTGGGTTTGAGCTGATTCTCGCTGCCATATTTATCCCAGTCTAGACACACTTGATTCCCTTACGGAGACATATCAATACATAGGTTTTAAGATTCTTACTAGTCAGATATATTCCTCTGCGGGAAATATGGGGTTTTGAGTCCCTTTCACTGAGGAAGGTGTAGGTCTTGTCTATTCCATAGTTGGTTTTTGGAACGGTACCTGTGCTTATATCAAACTCTGGTTTTATGCATCACCCCACCTCTCCTTCCCCCTTAAGCAGGCATAAGAGTGTTTTCTAAATGTGAGACACTGTTCTCTTTCCTAACTCAGTTCAAGTGTAGCCATGTTTACAGGATCTTCATAAGTGATATCTTATGATAAGTTTCTTTTTCTCTGTGACTTATTTCACTTAGAATCATCGTACCTGAATCCACCCATTTTGCTGCTACTGGTCTTATGACATTGATTTCATGGCTGAGGGATATTCCATCGTACGTAAGTACCACAATTTTTTGAACCATTTTTATATTTCCTGGGATATTTAAGGTGTACCCAAGTTGAGGTCCTTGTAAGCAGTGCAGCCCTAAATTTTGGGGTGGCTGTGTCTTTTTGATTTTCAGTTTTCCCAAGGTATATTCCCTAGACTGGAAGTGCCCTTGGCTCTGTAGCTCTGTTGTTTACTTGTTTTAGGGAACACAATGCACTCCTCCAGAGAGGCAGTTGGCAATTTGCATCCTGCCCATCAGCATAACAAGGCTCCCTGTTCTCCAGGGCCTGTCTTGCCTTTCTGGTTTTTACACATTTTGTGGATGTCCCTTTTGACCGGTGGGAAGTGATACTTCTTTGTAGTGCAGATTTGCATTGCCCGCTTGCTTGCTTGGCCAAAAAGGGCGTATGCGTTTTCTCCTGAATATATTCAGGAGAAAACGCATACGCCCTTTTGGGCCAAGTGCATCATTGTCGAAGTTGTGCCCCTCTTCCTGTGCTTTAAAGGCGATTCCAACGTACCTCTTGAAATCTGTTTCCTGCTATTCTGCCTCGCTTTCAAGTCCACCTCGTTGCCTTCCCTCAACAGATTTTTGGACGATAGTTGTCCTTTATTACACGGCCAGTTAGTGAATTGCTGTGCCCCTGAGCTCCATTTTTCAACTCGTTTTTGGTGAGCTGACCGCAAGTCCAAAATTTTGGTTCAGGATCTATACTGATTCCCGGTAGGTGGCTGAGACTTTGGTTAATTCTTCTTCCTGCCGGGAAATTACAGTGATATGAGCCCGTCCAAATGCCTAACAGCTACTCTCTCATTGGTTCTCCCTCTTCCCTTTCATCCTCTGCCAAATTGGCAACCTGTGCGAACCAGGAGGTTAAAGGGGCTGTCTCTCCAAGTTGGGAGGTTGATAGTAAAGTAGGTGGAAAGTCAAACCGGAGCACCAGGAGAGGGACTATTCGTTGAGTTTTAGAAACCATTCGTATTCACAGTGTGTCCGTTCTCTAGGTTTCCCGTACATGTTATAACTGTAGTAATATTCCCTTCAACCTGGAGAGTTGGGACCCATGGAATGTGTGCCATGCATTAATGCTTTAAAGGTTCTGCATTTGTTCACCCAATCTCACCAATCCTCTCAGTCCAAGTGTCCCGCCTTATGCCACATCCAGCTGTCGTTGTAGATAGGGTCAGTCCAGGTTTCATCAGAGACTCTGAATGAATTGTAAAGAATTTCCCAGTTTTTTGTTTTGTTTTTGAAATTCCTTTTTATAGTGGGTTTGAGCTGATTCTCGCTGCCATGTTTATGCCAGTCTAGACACACTTGGTTCCCTTACGGAGACATATCAATACATAGGTTTTAAGATTCTTACTAGTCAGATATATTCCTCTGCGGGAAATATGGGGTTTTGAGTCCCTTTCACTGAGGAAGGTGTAGGTATTGCCTATTCCATAGTTGGTTTTTGGAACGGTACCTCTGCTTATATCAAACTCTGGTTTTATGCATCACCCCACCTCTCCTTCCCCATTAAGCAGGCATAAGAGTGTTTTCTAAATGTGAGACACTGTTCTCTTTCCTAACTCAGTTCAAGTGTAGCCATGTTTACAGGATCTTCATAAGTGATATCTTATGATAAGTTTCTTTTTCTCTGTGACTTATTTCACTTAGAATCATCGTACCTGAATCCACCCATTTTGCTGCTACTGGTCTTATGACATTGATTTCATGGCTGAGGGATATTCCATCGTATGTAAGTACCAAAATTTTTTGAACCATTTTTATATTTCCTGGGATATTTAAGGTGTACCCAAGTTGAGGTCCTTGTAAGCAGTGCAGCCCTAAATTTTGGGGTGGCTGTGTCTTTTTGATTTTCAGTTTTCCCAAGGTATATTCCCTAGACTGGAAGTGCCCTTGGCTCTGTAGCTCTGTTTTTTACTTGTTTTAGGGAACACAATGCACTCCTCCAGAGAGGCAGTTGGCAATTTACATCCCACCCATCAGCATAACAAGGCTCCCTGTTCTCCAGGGCCTGTCTTGCCTTTCTGGTTTTTACACATTTTGTGGATGTCCCTTTTGACCGGTGGGAAGTGATACTTCTTTGTAGTGCAGATTTGCATTGCCTGCTTGCTTGCTTGGCCAAAAAGGGCGTATGCGTTTTCTCCTGAATATATTCAGGAGAAAACGCATACGCCCTTTTTGGCCAAGTGCATCATTGTCGAAGTTGTGCCCCTCTTCCTGTGCTTTAAAGGCGATTCCAACGTACCTCTTGAAATCTGTTTCCTGCTATTCTGCCTCACTTTCAAGTCCGCCTCGTGGCCTTCCCTCAACAGATATTTGGACGATAGTTGTCCTTTATTACTCGGCCAGTTTGTAAATTGCTGTGCCCCTGAGCTCCATTTTTCAACTCGTTTTAGGTGAGCTGACCGCAAGTCCAAAATTTTGGTTCAGGACCTATGCTGGTTCCCGGTGGGGGGCTGAGACTTTGGTTAATTCTTCTTCCTGCCGGGAAATTACAGTGATATGTGCCCGTCCAAATGCCTAACAGCTACTCTCTCATTGGTTCTCCCTCTTCCCTTTCATCCTCTGCCAAATTGGCAACCTGTGCGAACCAGGAGGTTAAAGGGGCTGTGTCTCCAAGTTGGGAGGTGGATAGTAAAGCAGATGGAAAGTCAAACCGGAGCACCAGGAGAGGGACTATTCGTTGAGTTTTAGAAACCTTTCGTATTCACAGTGTGTCCGTTCTCTAGGTTTCCCGTACATGTTATAACTGTAGTAATATTCCCTTCAACCTGGAGAGTTGGGACCCATGGAATGTGTGCCATGCATTATTGCTTTAAATGGTCTGCATTTGTTCACCCAATCTCACCAATCCTCTCAGTCCAAAGTGTCCAGCCTTATGCCACATCCAGCTGTCGTTGTAGATAGGGTCATTCCAGGTTTCATCAGAGACCCTGAAGGAATTGTAAAGAATTTCCCAGGTTTTTTGTTTTGTTTTTGAAATTCCTTTTTATAGTGGGTTTGAGCTGATTCTCGCTGCCATGTTTATGCCATTCTAGACACACTTGATTCCCTTACGGAGACATATCAATACATAGGTTTTAAGATTCTTACTAGTCAGATATATTCCTCTGCGGGAAATATGGGGTTTTGAGTCCCTTTCACTGAGGAAGGTGTAGGTCTTGTCTATTCCATAGTTGGTTTTGGAACGGTACCTGTGCTTATATCAAACTCTGGTTTTATGCATCACCCCACCTCTCCTTCCCCCTTAAGCAGGCATAAGAGTCTTTTCTAAATGTGAGGCACTGTTCTCTTTCCTAACTCAGTTCAATTGTAGCCATGTTTACAGGATCTTCATAAGTGATAACTTATGATAAGTTTCTTTTTCTCTGTGACTTATTTCACTTAGAATCATCGTACCTGAATCCACCCATTTTGCTGCTACTGGTGTTATGACATTGATTTCATGGCTGAGGGATATTCCATCGTACGTAAGTACCACTATTTTTTGAACCAATTTTATATTTCCTGGGATATTTAAGGTGTACCCAAGTTGAGGTCCTTGTAAGCAGTGCAGCCCTAAATTTTGGGGTGGCTCTGTCTTATTGATTTTCAGTTTTTCCCAGGTATATTCCCTAGACTGGAAGTGCCCTTGGCTCTGTAGCTCTGTTGTTTACTTGTTTTAGGGAACACAATGCACTCCTCCAGAGAGGCAGTTGGCAATTTACATCCCGCCCATCAACATAACAAGGCTCCCTGTTCTCCAGGACCAGTCTTGCCTTTCTGGTTTTTACACATTTTGTGGATGTCCCTTTTGACCGGTGGGAAGTGATACTTCTTTGTAGTGGAGATTTGCATTGCCCGCTTGCTTGCTTGGCCAAAAAGGGCGTATGCGTTTTCTCCTGAATATATTCAGGAGAAAACGCATACGCCCTTTTTGGCCAAGTGCATCATTGTCGAAGTTGTGCCCCCCTTCCTGTGCTTTAAAGGCGATTCCAACGTACCTCTTGAAATCTGTTTCCTGCTATTCTGCCTCGCTTTCAAGTCTGCCTCGTTGCC
The DNA here is from genome assembly GCF_949752795.1 of Hyperoodon ampullatus. Taxonomy (NCBI): domain Eukaryota; kingdom Metazoa; phylum Chordata; class Mammalia; order Artiodactyla; family Ziphiidae; genus Hyperoodon; species Hyperoodon ampullatus. The sequence continues at coordinate 27,331 of NW_027641026.1, forward strand.
TTCCCTCAACAGATTTTTGGACGATAGTTGTCCTTTATTACTCGGCCAGTTTGTGAATTGCTGTGCCCCTGAGCTCCATTTTTCAACTCGTTTTTGGTGAGCTGACCGCAAGTCCAAAATTTTGGTTCCGGATCTATACTGATTCCCGGTGGGTGGCTGAGACTTTGGTTAATTCTTCTTCCTGCCGGGAAATTACAGTGATATGTGCCTGTCCAAATGCCTAACAGCTACTCTCTCATTGGTTCTTCCTCTTCCCTTTCATCCTCTGCCAAATTGGCAACCTGTGCGAACCAGGAGGTTAAAGGGGCTGTCTCTCCAAGTTGGGAGGTTGATAATAAAGCAGATGGAAAGTCAAACCGGAGCACCAGGAGAGGGACTATTCGTTGAGTTTTAGAAACCTTTCGTATTCACAGTGTGTCCGTTCTCTAGGATTCCCGTACATGTTATATCTGTAGTAATATTCCCTTCAACCTGGAGAGTTGGGACCCATGGAATGTGTGCCATGCATTATTGCTTTAAAGGGTCTGCATTTGCTCACCCAATCTCACCAATCCTCTCAGTCCCAAGTGTCCAGCCTTATGCCACATCCAGCTGTCATTGTAGATAGGGTCATTTCAGGTTTCATCAGAGACCCTGAAGGAATTGTAAAGAATTTCCCAGTTTTTTTGTTTTATTTTTGAAATTCCTTTTTATAGTGGGTTTGAGCTGATTCTCGCTGCCATATTTATCCCAGTCTAGACACACTTGATTCCCTTACGGAGACATATCAATACATAGGTTTTAAGATTCTTACTAGTCAGATATATTCCTCTGCGGGAAATATGGGGTTTTGAGTCCCTTTCACTGAGGAAGGTGTAGGTCTTGTCTATTCCATAGTTGGTTTTTGGAACGGTACCTGTGCTTATATCAAACTCTGGTTTTATGCATCACCCCACCTCTCCTTCCCCCTTAAGCAGGCATAAGAGTGTTTTCTAAATGTGAGACACTGTTCTCTTTCCTAACTCAGTTCAAGTGTAGCCATGTTTACAGGATCTTCATAAGTGATATCTTATGATAAGTTTCTTTTTCTGTGTGACTTATTTCACTTAGAATCATCGTACCTGAATCCACCCATTTTGCTGCTACTGGTCTTATGACATTGATTTCATAGCTGAGGGATATTCCATCGTACGTAAGTACCACAATTTTTTGAACCATTTTTATATTTCCTGGGATATTTAAGGTGTACCCAAGTTGAGGTCCTTGTAAGCAGTGCAGCCCTAAATTTTGGGGTGGCTGTGTCTTTTTGATTTTCAGTTTTCCCAAGGTATATTCCCTAGACTGGAAGTGCCCTTGGCTCTGTAGCTCTGTTGTTTACTTGTTTTAGGGAACACAATGCACTCCTCCAGAGAGGCAGTTGGCAATTTACATCCCGCCCATCAGCATAACAAGGCTCCCTCTTCTCCAGGGCCTGTCTTGCCTTTCTGGTTTTTACACATTTTGTGGATGTCCCTTTTGACCGGTGGGAAGTGATACTTCTTTGTAGTGCAGATTTGCATTGCCCGCTTGCTTGCTTGGCCAAAAAGGGCGTATGCGTTTTCTCCTGAATATATTCAGGAGAAAACGCATACGCCCTTTTTGGCCAAGTGCATCATTGTCGAAGTTGTGCCCCTCTTCCTGTGCTTTAAAGGCGATTCCAACGTACCTCTGGAAATCTGTTTCCTTCTATTCTGCCTCGCTTTCAAGTCCGCCTCGTTGCCTTCCCTCAACAGATTTTTGGACGATAGTTGTCCTTTATTACTCGGCCAGTTTGTGAATTGCTGTGCCCCTGAGCTCCATTTTTCAACTCGTTTTTGGTGAGCTGACCGCAAGTCCAAAATTTTGGTTCCGGATCTATACTGATTCCCGGTGGGTGGCTGAGACTTTGGTTAATTCTTCTTCCTGCCGGGAAATTACAGTGATATGTGCCCGTCCAAATGCCTAACAGCTACTCTCTCATTGGTTCTCCCTCTTCCCTTTCATCCTCTGCCAAATTGGCAACCTGTGCGAACCAGGAGGTTAAAGGGGCTGTCTCTCCAAGTTGGGAGGTTGATAATAAAGCAGATGGAAAGTCAAACCGGAGCACCAGGAGAGGGACTATTCGTTGAGTTTTAGAAACCTTTCGTATTCACAGTGTGTCCGTTCTCTAGGATTCCCGTACATGTTATATCTGTAGTAATATTCCCTTCAACCTGGAGAGTTGGGACCCATGGAATGTGTGCCATGCATTATTGCTTTAAAGGGTCTGCATTTGCTCACCCAATCTCACCAATCCTCTCAGTCCCAAGTGTCCAGCCTTATGCCACATCCAGCTGTCATTGTAGATAGGGTCATTTCAGGTTTCATCAGAGACCCTGAAGGAATTGTAAAGAATTTCCCAGTTTTTTTGTTTGATTTTTGAAATTCCTTTTTATAGTGGGTTTGAGCTGATTCTCGCTGCCATATTTATCCCAGTCTAGACACACTTGATTCCCTTACGGAGACATATCAATACATAGGTTTTAAGATTCTTACTAGTCAGATATATTCCTCTGCGGGAAATATGGGGTTTTGAGTCCCTTTCACTGAGGAAGGTGTAGGTCTTGTCTATTCCATAGTTGGTTTTTGGAACGGTACCTGTGCTTATATCAAACTCTGGTTTTATGCATCACCCCACCTCTCCTTCCCCCTTAAGCAGGCATAAGAGTGTTTTCTAAATGTGAGACACTGTTCTCTTTCCTAACTCAGTTCAAGTGTAGCCATGTTTACAGGATCTTCATAAGTGATATCTTATGATAAGTTTCTTTTTCTGTGTGACTTATTTCACTTAGAATCATCGTACCTGAATCCACCCATTTTGCTGCTACTGGTCTTATGACATTGATTTCATGGCTGAGGGATATTCCATCGTACGTAAGTACCACAATTTTTTGAACCATTTTTATATTTCCTGGGATATTTAAGGTGTAACCAAGTTGAGGTCCTTGTAAGCAGTGCAGCCCTAAATTTTGGGGTGGCTGTGTCTTTTTGATTTTCAGTTTTCCCAAGGTATATTCCCTAGACTGGAAGTGCCCTTGGCTCTGTAGCTCTGTTGTTTACTTGTTTTAGGGAACACAATGCACTCCTCCAGAGAGGCAGTTGGCAATTTACATCCCGCCCATCAGCATAACAAGGCTCCCTGTTCTCCAGGGCCTGTCTTGCCTTTCTGGTTTTTACACATTTTGTGGATGTCCCTTTTGACCGGTGGGAAGTGATACTTCTTTGTAGTGCAGATTTGCATTGCCCGCTTGCTTGCTTGGCCAAAAAGGGCGTATGCGTTTTCTCCTGAATATATTCAGGAGAAAACGCATACGCCCTTTTTGGCCAAGTGCATCATTGTCGAAGTTGTGCCCCTCTTCCTGTGCTTTAAAGGCGATTCCAACGTACCTCTGGAAATCTGTTTCCTGCTATTCTGCCTCGCTTTCAAGTCCGCCTCGTTGCCTTCCCTCAACAGATTTTTGGACGATAGTTGTCCTTTATTACTCGGCCAGTTTGTGAATTGCTGTGCCCCTGAGCTCCATTTTTCAACTCGTTTTTGGTGAGCTGACCGCAAGTCCAAAATTTTGGTTCAGGATCTATACTGATTCCCGGTGGGTGGCTGAGACTTTGGTTAATTCTTCTTCCTGCCGGGAAATTACAGTGATATGTGCCCGTCCAAATGCCTAACAGCTACTCTCTCATTGGTTCTCCCTCTTCCCTTTCATCCTCTGCCAAATTGGCAACCTGTGCGAACCAGGAGGTTAAAGGGGCTGTCTCTCCAAGTTGGGAGGTTGATAATAAAGCAGATGGAAAGTCAAACCGGAGCACCAGGAGAGGGACTATTCGTTGAGTTTTAGAAACCTTTCGTATTCACAGTGTGTCCATTCTCTAGGATTCCCGTACATGTTATATCTGTAGTAATATTCCCTTCAACCTGGAGAGTTGGGACCCATGGAAAATGTGCCATGCATTATTTCTTTAAAGGGTCTGCATTTGCTCACCCAATCTCACCAATCCTCTCAGTCCCAAGTGTCCAGCCTTATGCCACATCCAGCTGTCATTGTAGATAGGGTCATTTCAGGTTTCATCAGAGACCCTGAAGGAATTGTAAAGAATTTCCCAGTTTTTTTGTTTGATTTTTGAAATTCCTTTTTATAGTGGGTTTGAGCTGATTCTCGCTGCCATATTTATCCCAGTCTAGACACACTTGATTCCCTTACGGAGACATATCAATACATAGGTTTTAAGATTCTTACTAGTCAGATATATTCCTCTGCGGGAAATATGGGGTTTTGAGTCCCTTTCACTGAGGAAGGTGTAGGTCTTGTCTATTCCATAGTTGGTTTTTGGAACGGTACCTGTGCTTATATCAAACTCTGGTTTTATGCATCACCCCACCTCTCCTTCCCCCTTAAGCAGGCATAAGAGTGTTTTCTAAATGTGAGACACTGTTCTCTTTCCTAACTCAGTTCAAGTGTAGCCATGTTTACAGGATCTTCATAAGTGATATCTTATGATAAGTTTCTTTTTCTCTGTGACTTATTTCACTTAGAATCATCGTACCTGAATCCACCCATTTTGCTGCTACTGGTCTTATGACATTGATTTCATGGCTGAGGGATATTCCATCGTACGTAAGTACCACAATTTTTTGAACCATTTTTATATTTCCTGGGATATTTAAGGTGTACCCAAGTTGAGGTCCTTGTAAGCAGTGCAGCCCTAAATTTTGGGGTGGCTGTGTCTTTTTGATTTTCAGTTTTCCCAAGGTATATTCCCTAGACTGGAAGTGCCCTTGGCTCTGTAGCTCTGTTGTTTACTTGTTTTAGGGAACACAATGCACTCCTCCAGAGAGGCAGTTGGCAATTTGCATCCTGCCCATCAGCATAACAAGGCTCCCTGTTCTCCAGGGCCTGTCTTGCCTTTCTGGTTTTTACACATTTTGTGGATGTCCCTTTTGACCGGTGGGAAGTGATACTTCTTTGTAGTGCAGATTTGCATTGCCCGCTTGCTTGCTTGGCCAAAAAGGGCGTATGCGTTTTCTCCTGAATATATTCAGGAGAAAACGCATACGCCCTTTTGGGCCAAGTGCATCATTGTCGAAGTTGTGCCCCTCTTCCTGTGCTTTAAAGGCGATTCCAACGTACCTCTTGAAATCTGTTTCCTGCTATTCTGCCTCGCTTTCAAGTCCACCTCGTTGCCTTCCCTCAACAGATTTTTGGACGATAGTTGTCCTTTATTACACGGCCAGTTAGTGAATTGCTGTGCCCCTGAGCTCCATTTTTCAACTCGTTTTTGGTGAGCTGACCGCAAGTCCAAAATTTTGGTTCAGGATCTATACTGATTCCCGGTAGGTGGCTGAGACTTTGGTTAATTCTTCTTCCTGCCGGGAAATTACAGTGATATGAGCCCGTCCAAATGCCTAACAGCTACTCTCTCATTGGTTCTCCCTCTTCCCTTTCATCCTCTGCCAAATTGGCAACCTGTGCGAACCAGGAGGTTAAAGGGGCTGTCTCTCCAAGTTGGGAGGTTGATAGTAAAGTAGGTGGAAAGTCAAACCGGAGCACCAGGAGAGGGACTATTCGTTGAGTTTTAGAAACCATTCGTATTCACAGTGTGTCCGTTCTCTAGGTTTCCCGTACATGTTATAACTGTAGTAATATTCCCTTCAACCTGGAGAGTTGGGACCCATGGAATGTGTGCCATGCATTAATGCTTTAAAGGTTCTGCATTTGTTCACCCAATCTCACCAATCCTCTCAGTCCAAGTGTCCCGCCTTATGCCACATCCAGCTGTCGTTGTAGATAGGGTCAGTCCAGGTTTCATCAGAGACTCTGAATGAATTGTAAAGAATTTCCCAGTTTTTTGTTTTGTTTTTGAAATTCCTTTTTATAGTGGGTTTGAGCTGATTCTCGCTGCCATGTTTATGCCAGTCTAGACACACTTGGTTCCCTTACGGAGACATATCAATACATAGGTTTTAAGATTCTTACTAGTCAGATATATTCCTCTGCGGGAAATATGGGGTTTTGAGTCCCTTTCACTGAGGAAGGTGTAGGTATTGCCTATTCCATAGTTGGTTTTTGGAACGGTACCTCTGCTTATATCAAACTCTGGTTTTATGCATCACCCCACCTCTCCTTCCCCATTAAGCAGGCATAAGAGTGTTTTCTAAATGTGAGACACTGTTCTCTTTCCTAACTCAGTTCAAGTGTAGCCATGTTTACAGGATCTTCATAAGTGATATCTTATGATAAGTTTCTTTTTCTCTGTGACTTATTTCACTTAGAATCATCGTACCTGAATCCACCCATTTTGCTGCTACTGGTCTTATGACATTGATTTCATGGCTGAGGGATATTCCATCGTACGTAAGTACCAAAATTTTTTGAACCATTTTTATATTTCCTGGGATATTTAAGGTGTACCCAAGTTGAGGTCCTTGTAAGCAGTGCAGCCCTAAATTTTGGGGTGGCTGTGTCTTTTTGATTTTCAGTTTTCCCAAGGTATATTCCCTAGACTGGAAGTGCCCTTGGCTCTGTAGCTCTGTTTTTTACTTGTTTTAGGGAACACAATGCACTCCTCCAGAGAGGCAGTTGGCAATTTACATCCCACCCATCAGCATAACAAGGCTCCCTGTTCTCCAGGGCCTGTCTTGCCTTTCTGGTTTTTACACATTTTGTGGATGTCCCTTTTGACCGGTGGGAAGTGATACTTCTTTGTAGTGCAGATTTGCATTGCCTGCTTGCTTGCTTGGCCAAAAAGGGCGTATGCGTTTTCTCCTGAATATATTCAGGAGAAAACGCATACGCCCTTTTTGGCCAAGTGCATCATTGTCGAAGTTGTGCCCCTCTTCCTGTGCTTTAAAGGCGATTCCAACGTACCTCTTGAAATCTGTTTCCTGCTATTCTGCCTCACTTTCAAGTCCGCCTCGTGGCCTTCCCTCAACAGATATTTGGACGATAGTTGTCCTTTATTACTCGGCCAGTTTGTAAATTGCTGTGCCCCTGAGCTCCATTTTTCAACTCGTTTTAGGTGAGCTGACCGCAAGTCCAAAATTTTGGTTCAGGACCTATGCTGGTTCCCGGTGGGGGGCTGAGACTTTGGTTAATTCTTCTTCCTGCCGGGAAATTACAGTGATATGTGCCCGTCCAAATGCCTAACAGCTACTCTCTCATTGGTTCTCCCTCTTCCCTTTCATCCTCTGCCAAATTGGCAACCTGTGCGAACCAGGAGGTTAAAGGGGCTGTCTCTCCAAGTTGGGAGGTGGATAGTAAAGCAGATGGAAAGTCAAACCGGAGCACCAGGAGAGGGACTATTCGTTGAGTTTTAGAAACCTTTCGTATTCACAGTGTGTCCGTTCTCTAGGTTTCCCGTACATGTTATAACTGTAGTAATATTCCCTTCAACCTGGAGAGTTGGGACCCATGGAATGTGTGCCATGCATTATTGCTTTAAATGGTCTGCATTTGTTCACCCAATCTCACCAATCCTCTCAGTCCAAAGTGTCCAGCCTTATGCCACATCCAGCTGTCGTTGTAGATAGGGTCATTCCAGGTTTCATCAGAGACCCTGAAGGAATTGTAAAGAATTTCCCAGGTTTTTTGTTTTGTTTTTGAAATTCCTTTTTATAGTGGGTTTGAGCTGATTCTCGCTGCCATGTTTATGCCATTCTAGACACACTTGATTCCCTTACGGAGACATATCAATACATAGGTTTTAAGATTCTTACTAGTCAGATATATTCCTCTGCGGGAAATATGGGGTTTTGAGTCCCTTTCACTGAGGAAGGTGTAGGTCTTGTCTATTCCATAGTTGGTTTTGGAACGGTACCTGTGCTTATATCAAACTCTGGTTTTATGCATCACCCCACCTCTCCTTCCCCCTTAAGCAGGCATAAGAGTCTTTTCTAAATGTGAGGCACTGTTCTCTTTCCTAACTCAGTTCAATTGTAGCCATGTTTACAGGATCTTCATAAGTGATAACTTATGATAAGTTTCTTTTTCTCTGTGACTTATTTCACTTAGAATCATCGTACCTGAATCCACCCATTTTGCTGCTACTGGTGTTATGACATTGATTTCATGGCTGAGGGATATTCCATCGTACGTAAGTACCACTATTTTTTGAACCAATTTTATATTTCCTGGGATATTTAAGGTGTACCCAAGTTGAGGTCCTTGTAAGCAGTGCAGCCCTAAATTTTGGGGTGGCTCTGTCTTATTGATTTTCAGTTTTTCCCAGGTATATTCCCTAGACTGGAAGTGCCCTTGGCTCTGTAGCTCTGTTGTTTACTTGTTTTAGGGAACACAATGCACTCCTCCAGAGAGGCAGTTGGCAATTTACATCCCGCCCATCAACATAACAAGGCTCCCTGTTCTCCAGGACCAGTCTTGCCTTTCTGGTTTTTACACATTTTGTGGATGTCCCTTTTGACCGGTGGGAAGTGATACTTCTTTGTAGTGCAGATTTGCATTGCCCGCTTGCTTGCTTGGCCAAAAAGGGCGTATGCGTTTTCTCCTGAATATATTCAGGAGAAAACGCATACGCCCTTTTTGGCCAAGTGCATCATTGTCGAAGTTGTGCCCCCCTTCCTGTGCTTTAAAGGCGATTCCAACGTACCTCTTGAAATCTGTTTCCTGCTATTCTGCCTCGCTTTCAAGTCTGCCTCGTTGCCTTCCCTCAACAGATTTTTGGACGATAGTTGTCCTTTATTACTCGGCCAGTTTGTGAATTGCTGTGCCCCTGAGCTCCATTTTTCAACTCGTTTTTGGTGAGCTGACCGCAAGTCCAAAATTTTGGTTCCGGATCTATACTGATTCCCGGTGGGTGGCTGAGACTTTGGTTAATTCTTCTTCCTGCCGGGAAATTACAGTGATATGTGCCTGTCCAAATGCCTAACAGCTACTCTCTCATTGGTTCTTCCTCTTCCCTTTCATCCTCTGCCAAATTGGCAACCTGTGCGAACCAGGAGGTTAAAGGGGCTGTCTCTCCAAGTTGGGAGGTTGATAATAAAGCAGATGGAAAGTCAAACCGGAGCACCAGGAGAGGGACTATTCGTTGAGTTTTAGAAACCTTTCGTATTCACAGTGTGTCCGTTCTCTAGGATTCCCGTACATGTTATATCTGTAGTAATATTCCCTTCAACCTGGAGAGTTGGGACCCATGGAATGTGTGCCATGCATTATTGCTTTAAAGGGTCTGCATTTGCTCACCCAATCTCACCAATCCTCTCAGTCCCAAGTGTCCAGCCTTATGCCACATCCAGCTGTCATTGTAGATAGGGTCATTTCAGGTTTCATCAGAGACCCTGAAGGAATTGTAAAGAATTTCCCAGTTTTTTTGTTTTATTTTTGAAATTCCTTTTTATAGTGGGTTTGAGCTGATTCTCGCTGCCATATTTATCCCAGTCTAGACACACTTGATTCCCTTACGGAGACATATCAATACATAGGTTTTAAGATTCTTACTAGTCAGATATATTCCTCTGCGGGAAATATGGGGTTTTGAGTCCCTTTCACTGAGGAAGGTGTAGGTCTTGTCTATTCCATAGTTGGTTTTTGGAACGGTACCTGTGCTTATATCAAACTCTGGTTTTATGCATCACCCCACCTCTCCTTCCCCCTTAAGCAGGCATAAGAGTGTTTTCTAAATGTGAGACACTGTTCTCTTTCCTAACTCAGTTCAAGTGTAGCCATGTTTACAGGATCTTCATAAGTGATATCTTATGATAAGTTTCTTTTTCTCTGTGACTTATTTCACTTAGAATCATCGTACCTGAATCCACCCATTTTGCTGCTACTGGTCTTATGACATTGATTTCATAGCTGAGGGATATTCCATCGTACGTAAGTACCACAATTTTTTGAACCATTTTTATATTTCCTGGGATATTTAAGGTGTACCCAAGTTGAGGTCCTTGTAAGCAGTGCAGCCCTAAATTTTGGGGTGGCTGTGTCTTTTTGATTTTCAGTTTTCCCAAGGTATATTCCCTAGACTGGAAGTGCCCTTGGCTCTGTAGCTCTGTTGTTTACTTGTTTTAGGGAACACAATGCACTCCTCCAGAGAGGCAGTTGGCAATTTACATCCCGCCCATCAGCATAACAAGGCTCCCTCTTCTCCAGGGCCTGTCTTGCCTTTCTGGTTTTTACACATTTTGTGGATGTCCCTTTTGACCGGTGGGAAGTGATACTTCTTTGTAGTGCAGATTTGCATTGCCCGCTTGCTTGCTTGGCCAAAAAGGGCGTATGCGTTTTCTCCTGAATATATTCAGGAGAAAACGCATACGCCCTTTTTGGCCAAGTGCATCATTGTCGAAGTTGTGCCCCTCTTCCTGTGCTTTAAAGGCGATTCCAACGTACCTCTGGAAATCTGTTTCCTTCTATTCTGCCTCGCTTTCAAGTCCGCCTCGTTGCCTTCCCTCAACAGATTTTTGGACGATAGTTGTCCTTTATTACTCGGCCAGTTTGTGAATTGCTGTGCCCCTGAGCTCCATTTTTCAACTCGTTTTTGGTGAGCTGACCGCAAGTCCAAAATTTTGGTTCCGGATCTATACTGATTCCCGGTGGGTAGCTGAGACTTTGGTTAATTCTTCTTCCTGCCGGGAAATTACAGTGATATGTGCCCGTCCAAATGCCTAACAGCTACTCTCTCATTGGTTCTCCCTCTTCCCTTTCATCCTCTGCCAAATTGGCAACCTGTGCGAACCAGGAGGTTAAAGGGGCTGTCTCTCCAAGTTGGGAGGTTGATAATAAAGCAGATGGAAAGTCAAACCGGAGCACCAGGAGAGGGACTATTCGTTGAGTTTTAGAAACCTTTCGTATTCACAGTGTGTCCGTTCTCTAGGATTCCCGTACATGTTATATCTGTAGTAATATTCCCTTCAACCTGGAGAGTTGGGACCCATGGAATGTGTGCCATGCATTATTGCTTTAAAGGGTCTGCATTTGCTCACCCAATCTCACCAATCCTCTCAGTCCCAAGTGTCCAGCCTTATGCCACATCCAGCTGTCATTGTAGATAGGGTCATTTCAGGTTTCATCAGAGACCCTGAAGGAATTGTAAAGAATTTCCCAGTTTTTTTGTTTGATTTTTGAAATTCCTTTTTATAGTGGGTTTGAGCTGATTCTCGCTGCCATATTTATCCCAGTCTAGACACACTTGATTCCCTTACGGAGACATATCAATACATAGGTTTTAAGATTCTTACTAGTCAGATATATTCCTCTGCGGGAAATATGGGGTTTTGAGTCCCTTTCACTGAGGAAGGTGTAGGTCTTGTCTATTCCATAGTTGGTTTTTGGAACGGTACCTGTGCTTATATCAAACTCTGGTTTTATGCATCACCCCACCTCTCCTTCCCCCTTAAGCAGGCATAAGAGTGTTTTCTAAATGTGAGACACTGTTCTCTTTCCTAACTCAGTTCAAGTGTAGCCATGTTTACAGGATCTTCATAAGTGATATCTTATGATAAGTTTCTTTTTCTGTGTGACTTATTTCACTTAGAATCATCGTACCTGAATCCACCCATTTTGCTGCTACTGGTCTTATGACATTGATTTCATGGCTGAGGGATATTCCATCGTACGTAAGTACCACAATTTTTTGAACCATTTTTATATTTCCTGGGATATTTAAGGTGTAACCAAGTTGAGGTCCTTGTAAGCAGTGCAGCCCTAAATTTTGGGGTGGCTGTGTCTTTTTGATTTTCAGTTTTCCCAAGGTATATTCCCTAGACTGGAAGTGCCCTTGGCTCTGTAGCTCTGTTGTTTACTTGTTTTAGGGAACACAATGCACTCCTCCAGAGAGGCAGTTGGCAATTTACATCCCGCCCATCAGCATAACAAGGCTCCCTGTTCTCCAGGGCCTGTCTTGCCTTTCTGGTTTTTACACATTTTGTGGATGTCCCTTTTGACCGGTGGGAAGTGATACTTCTTTGTAGTGCAGATTTGCATTGCCCGCTTGCTTGCTTGGCCAAAAAGGGCGTATGCGTTTTCTCCTGAATATATTCAGGAGAAAACGCATACGCCCTTTTTGGCCAAGTGCATCATTGTCGAAGTTGTGCCCCTCTTCCTGTGCTTTAAAGGCGATTCCAACGTACCTCTGGAAATCTGTTTCCTGCTATTCTGCCTCGCTTTCAAGTCCGCCTCGTTGCCTTCCCTCAACAGATTTTTGGACGATAGTTGTCCTTTATTACTCGGCCAGTTTGTGAATTGCTGTGCCCCTGAGCTCCATTTTTCAACTCGTTTTTGGTGAGCTGACCGCAAGTCCAAAATTTTGGTTCAGGATCTATACTGATTCCCGGTGGGTGGCTGAGACTTTGGTTAATTCTTCTTCCTGCCGGGAAATTACAGTGATATGTGCCCGTCCAAATGCCTAACAGCTACTCTCTCATTGGTTCTCCCTCTTCCCTTTCATCCTCTGCCAAATTGGCAACCTGTGCGAACCAGGAGGTTAAAGGGGCTGTCTCTCCAAGTTGGGAGGTTGATAATAAAGCAGATGGAAAGTCAAACCGGAGCACCAGGAGAGGGACTATTCGTTGAGTTTTAGAAACCTTTCGTATTCACAGTGTGTCCATTCTCTAGGATTCCCGTACATGTTATATCTGTAGTAATATTCCCTTCAACCTGGAGAGTTGGGACCCATGGAAAATGTGCCATGCATTATTTCTTTAAAGGGTCTGCATTTGCTCACCCAATCTCACCAATCCTCTCAGTCCCAAGTGTCCAGCCTTATGCCACATCCAGCTGTCATTGTAGATAGGGTCATTTCAGGTTTCATCAGAGACCCTGAAGGAATTGTAAAGAATTTCCCAGTTTTTTTGTTTGATTTTTGAAATTCCTTTTTATAGTGGGTTTGAGCTGATTCTCGCTGCCATATTTATCCCAGTCTAGACACACTTGATTCCCTTACGGAGACATATCAATACATAGGTTTTAAGATTCTTACTAGTCAGATATATTCCTCTGCGGGAAATATGGGGTTTTGAGTCCCTTTCACTGAGGAAGGTGTAGGTCTTGTCTATTCCATAGTTGGTTTTTGGAACGGTACCTGTGCTTATATCAAACTCTGGTTTTATGCATCACCCCACCTCTCCTTCCCCCTTAAGCAGGCATAAGAGTGTTTTCTAAATGTGAGACACTGTTCTCTTTCCTAACTCAGTTCAAGTGTAGCCATGTTTACAGGATCTTCATAAGTGATATCTTATGATAAGTTTCTTTTTCTGTGTGACTTATTTCACTTAGAATCATCGTACCTGAATCCACCCATTTTGCTGCTACTGGTCTTATGACATTGATTTCATGGCTGAGGGATATTCCATCGTACGTAAGTACCACAATTTTTTGAACCATTTTTATATTTCCTGGGATATTTAAGGTGTACCCAAGTTGAGGTCCTTGTAAGCAGTGCAGCCCTAAATTTTGGGGTGGCTGTATCTTTTTGATTTTCAGTTTTCCCAAGGTATATTCCCTAGACTGGAAGTGCCCTTGGCTCTGTAGCTCTGTTGTTTACTTGTTTTAGGGAACACAATGCACTCCTCCAGAGAGGCAGTTGGCAATTTACATCCCGCCCATCAGCATAACAAGGCTCCCTGTTCTCCAGGGCCTGTCTTGCCTTTCTGGTTTTTACACATTTTGTGGATGTCCCTTTTGACCGGTGGGAAGTGATACTTCTTTGTAGTGCAGATTTGCATTGCCCGCTTGCTTGCTTGGCCAAAAAGGGCGTATGCGTTTTCTCCTGAATATATTCAGGAGAAAACGCATACGCCCTTTTTGGCCAAGTGCATCATTGTCGAAGTTGTGCCCCTCTTCCTGTGCTTTAAAGGCGATTCCAACGTACCTCTGGAAATCTGTTTCCTGCTATTCTGCCTCGCTTTCAAGTCCGCCTCGTTGCCTTCCCTCAACAGATTTTTGGACGATAGTTGTCCTTTATTACTCGGCCAGTTTGTGAATTGCTGTGCCCCTGAGCTCCATTTTTCAACTCGTTTTTGGTGAGCTGACCGCAAGTCCAAAATTTTGGTTCAGGATCTATACTGATTCCCGGTGGGTGGCTGAGACTTTGGTTAATTCTTCTTCCTGCCGGGAAATTACAGTGATATGTGCCCGTCCAAATGCCTAACAGCTACTCTCTCATTGGTTCTCCCTCTTCCCTTTCATCCTCTGCCAAATTGGCAACCTGTGCGAACCAGGAGGTTAAAGGGGCTGTCTCTCCAAGTTGGGAGGTTGATAATAAAGCAGATGGAAAGTCAAACCGGAGCACCAGGAGAGGGACTATTCGTTGAGTTTTAGAAACCTTTCGTATTCACAGTGTGTCCGTTCTCTAGGATTCCCGTACATGTTATATCTGTAGTAATATTCCCTTCAACCTGGAGAGTTGGGACCCATGGAATGTGTGCCATGCATTATTGCTTTAAAGGGTCTGCATTTGCTCACCCAATCTCACCAATCCTCTCAGTCCCAAGTGTCCAGCCTTATGCCACATCCAGCTGTCATTGTAGATAGGGTCATTTCAGGTTTCATCAGAGACCCTGAAGGAATTGTAAAGAATTTCCCAGTTTTTTTGTTTTATTTTTGAAATTCCTTTTTATAGTGGGTTTGAGCTGATTCTCGCTGCCATATTTATCCCAGTCTAGACACACTTGATTCCCTTACGGAGACATATCAATACATAGGTTTTAAGATTCTTACTAGTCAGATATATTCCTCTGCGGGAAATATGGGGTTTTGAGTCCCTTTCACTGAGGAAGGTGTAGGTCTTGTCTATTCCATAGTTGGTTTTTGGAACGGTACCTGTGCTTATATCAAACTCTGGTTTTATGCATCACCCCACCTCTCCTTCCCCCTTAAGCAGGCATAAGAGTGTTTTCTAAATGTGAGACACTGTTCTCTTTCCTAACTCAGTTCAAGTGTAGCCATGTTTACAGGATCTTCATAAGTGATATCTTATGATAAGTTTCTTTTTCTCTGTGACTTATTTCACTTAGAATCATCGTACCTGAATCCACCCATTTTGCTGCTACTGGTCTTATGACATTGATTTCATGGCTGAGGGATATTCCATCGTACGTAAGTACCACAGTTTTTTGAACCATATTAATATTTCCTGGGATATTTAAGGTGTACCCAAGTTGAGGTCCTTGTAAGCAGTGCAGACCTAAATTTTGGGGTGGCTGTGTCTTTTTGATTTTCAGTTTTCCCAAGGTATATTCCCTAGACTGGAAGTGTCCTTGGCTCTGTAGCTCTGTTCTTTACTTGTTTTAGGGAACACAATGTACTCCTCCAGAGAAGAAGTTGATAATTTACATCCCGCCCATCAGCATAACAAGGCACCCTGTTCTCCAGGGCCTGTCTTGCCTTTCTGGTTTTTACACATTTTTGGATGTCGCTTTTGACCGGTGGGAAGTGATACTTCTTTGTAGTGCAGATTTGCATTGCCCTATTGCTTGCTTGGCCAAAAAGGTCGTATGCGTTTTCTCTTGAATATATGCAGGAGAAAACGCATACGCCCTTTATGGCCACGTGCATCATTGTCGAAGTTGTGCCCCTCTTCCTGTGCTTTAAAGGCGATTCCAACGTACCTCTTGAAATCTGTTTCCTGCTATTCTGCCTCGCTTTCAAGTCCGCCTCGTTGCCTTCCCTCAACAGATTTTTGGACGATAGTTGTCCTTTATTACTCGGCCAGTTTGTGAATTGCTGTGCCCCTGAGCTCCATTTTTCCACTCGTTTTTGGTGAGCTGACCGCAGGTCCAAAATTTTGGTTCAGGACCTATACTGGTTCCCGGTAGGTGGCTGAGACTTTGGTTAATTCTTCTTCCTGCCGGGAAATTACAGTGATATGTGCCCGTCCAAATGCCTATCAGGTACTCTCTCATTGGTTCTCCCTCTTCCCTTTCATCCTCTGCCAAATTGGCAACCTGTGCGAACCAGGAGGTTAAAGGGTCTGTCTCTCCAAGTTGGGAGGTTGATAGTAAAGCAGATGGAAAGTCAAACCGGAGCACCAGGAGAGGGATTATTCGTTGAGTTTTAGAAACCTTTCGTATTCACAGTGTGTCCGTTCTCTAGGTTTCCCGTACATGTTATAACTGTAGTAATATTCCCTTCAACCTGGAGAGTTGGGACCCATGGAATGGGTGCCATGCATTATTGCTTTAAAGGGTCTGCATTTGTTCACCCAATCTCACCAATCCTCTCAGTCCCAAGTGTCCAGCCTTATGCCACATCCAGCTGTCGTTGTAGATAGGGTCATTCCAGGTTTCATCAGAGACCCTGAAGGAATTGTAAAGAATTTCCCAGTCTTTTTGTTTTGTTTTTGAAATTCCTTTTTATAGTGGGTTTGAGCTGATTCTCGCTGCCATGTTTATGCCAGTCTAGACACACTTGATTCCCTTACGGAGACATATCAATACATAGGTTTTAAGATTCTTACTAGTCAGATATATTCCTCTTTGGGAAATATGGGGTTTTGAGTCCCTTGCACTGAAGAAGGTGTAGGTCTTGTCTATTCCATAGTTGGTTTTTGGAATGGTACCTGTGCTTATATCAAACGCTGTTTTTATGCATCACCCCACCTCTCCTTCCCCCTTAAGAAGGCATAAGAGTGCTTTCTAAATGTGAGACACTGATCTCTTTCCTAACTCAGTTCAAGTGTAGCCATGTTTACAGGATCTTCATAAGTGATATCTTATGATAAGTTTCTTTTTCTGTGTGACTTATTTCACTTAGAATCATCGTACCTGAATCCACCCCTTTTGCTGCTACTGGTCTTATGACATTGATTTCATGGCTGAGGGATAATCCATCGTACGTAAGTACCACAATTTTTTGAACCATTTTTATATTTCCTGGGATATTTAAGGTGTACCCAAGTTGAGGTCCTTGTAAGCAGTGCAGCCCAAAATTTTGGGGTGGCTCTGTCTTATTGATTTTCAGTTTTTCCAGGTATATTCCCTAGACTGGAAGTGCCCTTGGCTCTGTAGCTCTGTTGTTTACTTGTTTTAGGGAACACAATGCACTCCTCCAGAGAGGCAGTTGGCAATTTACATACCGTCCATCAGCATAACAAGGCTCCCTGTTCTCCAGGACCAGTTTTGCCTTTCTGGTTTTTATACATTTTGTGGATGTCCCTTTTGACCGGTGGGAAGTGATACTTCTTTGTAGTGGAGATTTGCATTGCCCGCTTGCTTGCTTGGCCAAAAAGGGCGTATGCGTTTTCTCCTGAATATATTCAGGAGAAAACGCATACGCCCTTTTTGGCCAAGTGCATCATTGTCGAAGTTGTGCCCCTCTTCCTGTGCTTTAAAGGCGATTCCAACGTACCTCTTGAAATCTGTTTCCTGCTATTCTGCCTCGCTTTCAAGTCCGCCTCGTTGCCTTCCCTCAACAGATTTTTGGACGATAGTTGTCCTTTATTACTCGGCCAGTTTGTGAATTGCTGTGCCCCTGAGCTCCATTTTTCAACTCGTTTTTGGTGAGCTGACCGCAAGTCCAAAATTTTGGTTCCGGATCTATACTGATTCCCGGTGGGTGGCTGAGACTTTGGTTAATTCTTCTTCCTGCCGGGAAATTACAGTGATATGTGCCCGTCCAAATGCCTAACAGCTACTCTCTCATTGGTTCTCCCTCTTCCCTTTCATCCTCTGCCAAATTGGCAACCTGTGCGAACCAGGAGGTTAAAGGGGCTGTCTCTCCAAGTTGGGAGGTTGATAATAAAGCAGATGGAAAGTCAAACCGGAGCACCAGGAGAGGGACTATTCGTTGAGTTTTAGAAACCTTTCGTATTCACAGTGTGTCCGTTCTCTAGGATTCCCGTACATGTTATATCTGTAGTAATATTCCCTTCAACCTGGAGAGTTGGGACCCATGGAATGTGTGCCATGCATTATTGCTTTAAAGGGTCTGCATTTGCTCACCCAATCTCACCAATCCTCTCAGTCCCAAGTGTCCAGCCTTATGCCACATCCAGCTGTCATTGTAGATAGGGTCATTTCAGGTTTCATCAGAGACCCTGAAGGAATTGTAAAGAATTTCCCAGTTTTTTTGTTTTATTTTTGAAATTCCTTTTTATAGTGGGTTTGAGCTGATTCTCGCTGCCATATTTATCCCAGTCTAGACACACTTGATTCCCTTACGGAGACATATCAATACATAGGTTTTAAGATTCTTACTAGTCAGATATATTCCTCTGCGGGAAATATGGGGTTTTGAGTCCCTTTCACTGAGGAAGGTGTAGGTCTTGTCTATTCCATAGTTGGTTTTTGGAACGGTACCTGTGCTTATATCAAACTCTGGTTTTATGCATCACCCCACCTCTCCTTCCCCCTTAAGCAGGCATAAGAGTGTTTTCTAAATGTGAGACACTGTTCTCTTTCCTAACTCAGTTCAAGTGTAGCCATGTTTACAGGATCTTCATAAGTGATATCTTATGATAAGTTTCTTTTTCTGTGTGACTTATTTCACTTAGAATCATCGTACCTGAATCCACCCATTTTGCTGCTACTGGTCTTATGACATTGATTTCATGGCTGAGGGATATTCCATCGTACGTAAGTACCACAATTTTTTGAACCATTTTTATATTTCCTGGGATATTTAAGGTGTACCCAAGTTGAGGTCCTTGTAAGCAGTGCAGCCCTAAATTTTGGGGTGGCTGTGTCTTTTTGATTTTCAGTTTTCCCAAGGTATATTCCCTAGACTGGAAGTGCCCTTGGCTCTGTAGCTCTGTTGTTTACTTGTTTTAGGGAACACAATGCACTCCTCCAGAGAGGCAGTTGGCAATTTACATCCCGCCCATCAGCATAACAAGGCTCCCTGTTCTCCAGGGCCTGTCTTGCCTTTCTGGTTTTTACACATTTTGTGGATGTCCCTTTTGACCGGTGGGAAGTGATACTTCTTTGTAGTGCAGATTTGCATTGCCCGCTTGCTTGCTTGGCCAAAAAGGGCATATGCGTTTTCTCCTGAATATATTCAGGAGAAAACGCATACGCCCTTTTTGGCCAAGTGCATCATTGTCGAAGTTGTGCCCCTCTTCCTGTGCTTTAAAGGCGATTCCAACGTACCTCTGGAAATCTGTTTCCTGCTATTCTGCCTCGCTTTCAAGTCCGCCTCGTTGCCTTCCCTCAACAGATTTTTGGACGATAGTTGTCCTTTATTACTCGGCCAGTTTGTGAATTGCTGTGCCCCTGAGCTCCATTTTTCAACTCGTTTTTGGTGAGCTGACCGCAAGTCCAAAATTTTGGTTCAGGATCTATACTGATTCCCGGTGGGTGGCTGAGACTTTGGTTAATTCTTCTTCCTGCCGGGAAATTACAGTGATATGTGCCCGTCCAAATGCCTAACAGCTACTCTCTCATTGGTTCTCCCTCTTCCCTTTCATCCTCTGCCAAATTGGCAACCTGTGCGAACCAGGAGGTTAAAGGGGCTGTCTCTCCAAGTTGGGAGGTTGATAATAAAGCAGATGGAAAGTCAAACCGGAGCACCAGGAGAGGGACTATTCGTTGAGTTTTAGAAACCTTTCGTATTCACAGTGTGTCCGTTCTCTAGGATTCCCGTACATGTTATATCTGTAGTAATATTCCCTTCAACCTGGAGAGTTGGGACCCATGGAATGTGTGCCATGCATTATTGCTTTAAAGGGTCTGCATTTGCTCACCCAATCTCACCAATCCTCTCAGTCCCAAGTGTCCAGCCTTATGCCACATCCAGCTGTCATTGTAGATAGGGTCATTTCAGGTTTCATCAGAGACCCTGAAGGAATTGTAAAGAATTTCCCAGTTTTTTTGTTTGATTTTTGAAATTCCTTTTTATAGTGGGTTTGAGCTGATTCTCGCTGCCATATTTATCCCAGTCTAGACACACTTGATTCCCTTACGGAGACATATCAATACATAGGTTTTAAGATTCTTACTAGTCAGATATATTCCTCTGCGGGAAATATGGGGTTTTGAGTCCCTTTCACTGAGGAAGGTGTAGGTCTTGTCTATTCCATAGTTGGTTTTTGGAACGGTACCTGTGCTTATATCAAACTCTGGTTTTATGCATCACCCCACCTCTCCTTCCCCCTTAAGCAGGCATAAGAGTGTTTTCTAAATGTGAGACACTGTTCTCTTTCCTAACTCAGTTCAAGTGTAGCCATGTTTACAGGATCTTCATAAGTGATATCTTATGATAAGTTTCTTTTTCTGTGTGACTTATTTCACTTAGAATCATCGTACCTGAATCCACCCATTTTGCTGCTACTGGTCTTATGACATTGATTTCATGGCTGAGGGATATTCCATCGTACGTAAGTACCACAATTTTTTGAACCATTTTTATATTTCCTGGGATATTTAAGGTGTACCCAAGTTGAGGTCCTTGTAAGCAGTGCAGCCCTAAATTTTGGGGTGGCTGTGTCTTTTTGATTTTCAGTTTTCCCAAGGTATATTCCCTAGACTGGAAGTGCCCTTGGCTCTGTAGCTCTGTTGTTTACTTGTTTTAGGGAACACAGTGTACTCCTCCAGAGTCGCAGTTGGCAATTTACATCCCGCCCATCAGCATAACAAGGCTCCCTGTTCTCCAGGGCCTGTCTTGCCTTTCTGGTTTTTACACATTTTGTGGATGTCCCTTTTGACCGGTGGGAAGTGATACTTCTTTGTAGTGCAGATTTGCATTGCCCGCTTGCTTGCTTGGCCAAAAAGGGCGTATGCGTTTTCTCCTGAATATATTCAGGAGAAAACGCATACGCCCTTTTTGGCCAAGTGCATCATTGTCGAAGTTTTGCCCCTCTTCCTGTGCTTTAAAGGCGATTCCAACGTACCTCTGGAAATCTGTTTCCTGCTATTCTGCCTCGCTTTCAAGTCCGCCTCGTTGCCTTCCCTCAACAGATTTTTGGACGA
Organism: Hyperoodon ampullatus; assembly: GCF_949752795.1. Taxonomy (NCBI): domain Eukaryota; kingdom Metazoa; phylum Chordata; class Mammalia; order Artiodactyla; family Ziphiidae; genus Hyperoodon; species Hyperoodon ampullatus. Next base: position 48,218 of record NW_027641026.1, read on the forward strand.
TAGTTGTCCTTTATTACTCGGCCAGTTTGTGAATTGCTGTGCCCCTGAGCTCCATTTTTCAACTCGTTTTTGGTGAGCTGACCGCAAGTCCAAAATTTTGGTTCAGGACCTATGCTGTTTCCCGGTGGGGGGCTGAGACTTTGGTTAATTCTTCTTCCTGCCGGGAAATTACAGTGATATGTGCCCGTCCAAATGCCTAACAGCTACTCTCTCATTGGTTCTCCCTCTTCCCTTTCATCCTCTGCCAAATTTGCAACCTGTGCCAACCAGGAGGTTAAAGGGGCTGTCTCTCCAAGTTGGGAGGTTGATAGTAAAGCAGGTGGAAAGTCAAACCGGAGCACCAGGAGAGGGACTATTCGTTGAGTTTTAGAAACCTTTCGTATTCACAGTGTGTCCGTTCTCTAGGTTTCCCGTACATGTTATAACTGTAGTAATATTCCCTTCAACCTGGAGAGTTGGGACCCATGGAATGTGTGCCAAGCACTATTGCTTTAAATGGTCTGCATTTGTTCACCCAATCTCATCAATCCTCTCAGTCCAAAGTGTCCAGCCTTATGCCACATCCAGCTGTCGTTGTAGATAGGGTCATTCCAGGTTTCATCAGAGACCCTGAAGGAATTGTAAAGAATTTCCCAGTTTTTTTGTTTTGTTTTTGAAATTCCTTTTTATAGTGGGTTTGAGCTGATTCTCGCTGCCATGTTTATGCCAGTCTAGACACAATTGATTCCCTTATGGAGACATATCAATACATAGGTTTTAAGATTCTTACTAGTCAGATATATTCCTCTGCGGGAAATATGGGGTTTTGAGTCCCTTTCACTGAGGAAGGTGTAGGTCTTGTCTATTCCATAGTTGGTTTTTGGAACGGTACCTGTGCTTATATCAAACTCTGGTTTTATGCATCACCCCACCTCTCCTTCCCCCTTAAGCAGGCATAAGAGTGTTTTCTAAATGTGAGACACTGTTCTCTTTCCTAACTGAGTTCAAGTGTAGCCATGTTTACAGGATCTTCATAAGTGATATCTTATGATAAGTTTCTTTTTCTCTGTGACTTATTTCACTTAGAATCATCGTACCTGAATCCACACATTTTGCTGCTACTGGTCTTATGACATTGATTTCATGGCTGAGGGATATTCCATCGTATGTAAGTACCACAATTTTTTGAACCATTTTTATATTTCCTGGGATATTTAAGGTGTACCCAAGTTGAGGTCCTTGTAAGCAGTGCAGCCCTAAGTTTTGTGGTGGCTGTGTCTTTTTGATTTTCAGTTTTCCCAAGGTATATTCCCTAGACTGGAAGTGCCCTTGGCTCTGTAGCTCTGTTGTTTACTTGTTTTAGGGAACACAATGCACTCCTCCAGAGAGGCAGTTGGCAATTTACATCCCGCCCATCAGCATAACAAGGCTCCCTGTTCTCCAGGGCCTGTCTTGCCTTTCTGGTTTTTACACATTTTGTGGATGTCCCTTTTGACCGGTGGGAAGTGATACTTCTTTGTAGTGCAGATTTGCATTGCCCGCTTGCTTGCTTGGCCAAAAAGGGCGTATGCGTTTTAACCTGAATATATTCAGGAGAAAACGCATTCGCCCTTTTTGGCCAAGTGCATCATTGTCGAAGTTGTGCCCCTCTTCCTGTGCTTTAAAGGCGATTCCAACGTACCTCTTGAAATCTGTTTCCTGCTATTCTGCCTCGCTTTCAAGTCTGCCTCGTTCCCTTCCCTCAACAGATTTTTGGACGATAGTTGTCCTTTATTACTCGGCCAGTTTGTGAATTGCTGTGCCCCTGAGCTCCATTATTCCACTCGTTTTTGGTGAGCTGACCGCAAGTCCAAAATTTTGGTTCAGGACCTATACTGGTTCCCGGTGGGTGGCTGAGACTTTGGTTAATTCTTCTTCCTGCCGGGAAATTACAGTGATATGTGCCCGTCCAAATGCCTAACAGCTACTCTCTCATTAGTTCTCCCTCTTCCCTTTCATCCTCTGCCAGATTGTCAACATGTGCGAACCAGGAGGTTAAAGGGGCTGTCTCTCCAAGTTGGGAGGTTGATAGTAAAGCAGATGGAAAGTCAAACCGGAGCACCAGGAGAGGGACTATTCGTTGAGTTTTAGAAACCTTTCGTATTCACAGTGTGTCCGTTCTCTAGGTTTCCCGTACATGTTATAACTGTAGTAATATTCCATTCAACCTGGAGAGTTGGGACCCATGGAATGTGTGCCATGCATTATTGCTTTAAATGGTCTGCATTTGTTCACCCAATCTCACCAATCCTCTCAGTCCCAAGTGTCCAGCCTTATGCCACATCCAGCTGTCGTTGTAGATAGGGTCATTCCAGGTTTCATCAGAGACCCTGAAGGAAATGTAAAGAATTTCCCAGTTTTTTGGTTTTGTTTTTGAAATTCCTTCTTATAGTTGGTTTGAGCTGATTCTCGCTGCCATGTTTATGCCAGTCTAGACACACTTGATTCCCTTACGGAGACATATCAATACATAGGTTTTAAGATTCTTACTAGTCAGATATATTCCTCTGCGGGAAATATGGGGTTTTGAGTCCCTTTCACTGAGGAAGGTGTAGGTCTTGTCTATTCCATAGTTGGTTTTTGGAACGGTACCTGTGCTTATATCAAACTCTGGTTTTATGCATCACCCCACCTCTCCTTCCCCCTTAAGCAGGCATAAGAGTGTTTTCTAAATGTGAGACACTGTTCTCTTTCCTAACTCAGTTCAAGTGTAGCCATGTTTACAGGATCTTCATAAGTGATATCTTATGATAAGTTTCTTTTTCTGTGTGACTTATTTCACTTAGAATCATCGTACCTGAATCCACCCATTTTGCTGCTACTGATCTTATGACATTGATTTCATGGCTGAGGGATATTCCATCGTACGTAAGTACCACAATTTTTTGAACCATTTTTATATTTCCTGGGATATTTAAGGTGTAACCAAGTTGAGGTCCTTGTAAGCAGTGCAGCCTTAAATTTTGGGGTGGCTGTGTCTTTTTGATTTTCAGTTTTCCCAAGGTATATTCCCTAGACTGGAAGTGTCCTTGGCTCTGTAGCTCTGTTCTTTACTTGTTTTAGGGAACACAATGTACTCCTCCAGAGAAGAAGTTGATAATTTACATCCCGCCCCTCAGCATAACAAGGCACCCTGTTCTCCAGGGCCTGTCTTGCCTTTCTGGTTTTTACACATTTTTGGATGTCGCTTTTGACCGGTGGGAAGTGATACTTCTTTGTAGTGCAGATTTGCATTGCCCTATTGCTTGCTTGGCCAAAAAGGTCGTATGCGTTTTCTCTTGAATATATGCAGGAGAAAACGCATACGCCCTTTATGGCCACGTGCATCATTGTCGAAGTTGTGCCCCTCTTCCTGTGCTTTAAAGGCGATTCCAACGTACCTCTTGAAATCTGTTTCCTGCTATTCTGCCTCGCTTTCAAGTCCGCCTCGTTGCCTTCCCTCAACAGATTTTTGGACGATAGTTGTCCTTTATTACTCGGCCAGTTTGTGAATTGCTGTGCCCCTGAGCTCCATTTTTCCACTCGTTTTTGGTGAGCTGACCGCAGGTCCAAAATTTTGGTTCAGGACCTATACTGGTTCCCGGTAGGTGGCTGAGACTTTGGTTAATTCTTCTTCCTGCCGGGAAATTACAGTGATATGTGCCCGTCCAAATGCCTATCAGGTACTCTCTCATTGGTTCTCCCTCTTCCCTTTCATCCTCTGCCAAATTGGCAACCTGTGCGAACCAGGAGGTTAAAGGGTCTGTCTCTCCAAGTTGGGAGGTTGATAGTAAAGCAGATGGAAAGTCAAACCGGAGCACCAGGAGAGGGATTATTCGTTGAGTTTTAGAAACCTTTCGTATTCACAGTGTGTCCGTTCTCTAGGTTTCCCGTACATGTTATAACTGTAGTAATATTCCCTTCAACCTGGAGAGTTGGGACCCATGGAATGGGTGCCATGCATTATTGCTTTAAAGGGTCTGCATTTGTTCACCCAATCTCACCAATCCTCTCAGTCCCAAGTGTCCAGCCTTATGCCACATCCAGCTGTCGTTGTAGATAGGGTCATTCCAGGTTTCATCAGAGACCCTGAAGGAATTGTAAAGAATTTCCCAGTCTTTTTGTTTTGTTTTTGAAATTCCTTTTTATAGTGGGTTTGAGCTGATTCTCGCTGCCATGTTTATGCCAGTCTAGACACACTTGATTCCCTTACGGAGACATATCAATACATAGGTTTTAAGATTCTTACTAGTCAGATATATTCCTCTTTGGGAAATATGGGGTTTTGAGTCCCTTGCACTGAAGAAGGTGTAGGTCTTGTCTATTCCATAGTTGGTTTTTGGAATGGTACCTGTGCTTATATCAAACGCTGTTTTTATGCATCACCCCACCTCTCCTTCCCCCTTAAGAAGGCATAAGAGTGCTTTCTAAATGTGAGACACTGATCTCTTTCCTAACTCAGTTCAAGTGTAGCCATGTTTACAGGATCTTCATAAGTGATATCTTATGATAAGTTTCTTTTTCTGTGTGACTTATTTCACTTAGAATCATCGTACCTGAATCCACCCCTTTTGCTGCTACTGGTCTTATGACATTGATTTCATGGCTGAGGGATAATCCATCGTACGTAAGTACCACAATTTTTTGAACCATTTTTATATTTCCTGGGATATTTAAGGTGTACCCAAGTTGAGGTCCTTGTAAGCAGTGCAGCCCAAAATTTTGGGGTGGCTCTGTCTTATTGATTTTCAGTTTTTCCAGGTATATTCCCTAGACTGGAAGTGCCCTTGGCTCTGTAGCTCTGTTGTTTACTTGTTTTAGGGAACACAATGCACTCCTCCAGAGAGGCAGTTGGCAATTTACATACCGTCCATCAGCATAACAAGGCTCCCTGTTCTCCAGGACCAGTTTTGCCTTTCTGGTTTTTATACATTTTGTGGATGTCCCTTTTGACCGGTGGGAAGTGATACTTCTTTGTAGTGGAGATTTGCATTGCCCGCTTGCTTGCTTGGCCAAAAAGGGCGTATGCGTTTTCTCCTGAATATATTCAGGAGAAAACGCATACGCCCTTTTTGGCCAAGTGCATCATTGTCGAAGTTGTGCCCCTCTTCCTGTGCTTTAAAGGCGATTCCAACGTACCTCTTGAAATCTGTTTCCTGCTATTCTGCCTCGCTTTCAAGTCCGCCTCGTTGCCTTCCCTCAACAGATTTTTGGACGATAGTTGTCCTTTATTACTCGGCCAGTTTGTGAATTGCTGTGCCCCTGAGCTCCATTTTTCAACTCGTTTTTGGTGAGCTGACCGCAAGTCCAAAATTTTGGTTCCGGATCTATACTGATTCCCGGTGGGTGGCTGAGACTTTGGTTAATTCTTCTTCCTGCCGGGAAATTACAGTGATATGTGCCCGTCCAAATGCCTAACAGCTACTCTCTCATTGGTTCTCCCTCTTCCCTTTCATCCTCTGCCAAATTGGCAACCTGTGCGAACCAGGAGGTTAAAGGGGCTGTCTCTCCAAGTTGGGAGGTTGATAATAAAGCAGATGGAAAGTCAAACCGGAGCACCAGGAGAGGGACTATTCGTTGAGTTTTAGAAACCTTTCGTATTCACAGTGTGTCCGTTCTCTAGGATTCCCGTACATGTTATATCTGTAGTAATATTCCCTTCAACCTGGAGAGTTGGGACCCATGGAATGTGTGCCATGCATTATTGCTTTAAAGGGTCTGCATTTGCTCACCCAATCTCACCAATCCTCTCAGTCCCAAGTGTCCAGCCTTATGCCACATCCAGCTGTCATTGTAGATAGGGTCATTTCAGGTTTCATCAGAGACCCTGAAGGAATTGTAAAGAATTTCCCAGTTTTTTTGTTTGATTTTTGAAATTCCTTTTTATAGTGGGTTTGAGCTGATTCTCGCTGCCATATTTATCCCAGTCTAGACACACTTGATTCCCTTACGGAGACATATCAATACATAGGTTTTAAGATTCTTACTAGTCAGATATATTCCTCTGCGGGAAATATGGGGTTTTGAGTCCCTTTCACTGAGGAAGGTGTAGGTCTTGTCTATTCCATAGTTGGTTTTTGGAACGGTACCTGTGCTTATATCAAACTCTGGTTTTATGCATCACCCCACCTCTCCTTCCCCCTTAAGCAGGCATAAGAGTGTTTTCTAAATGTGAGACACTGTTCTCTTTCCTAACTCAGTTCAAGTGTAGCCATGTTTACAGGATCTTCATAAGTGATATCTTATGATAAGTTTCTTTTTCTGTGTGACTTATTTCACTTAGAATCATCGTACCTGAATCCACCCATTTTGCTGCTACTGGTCTTATGACATTGATTTCATGGCTGAGGGATATTCCATCGTACGTAAGTACCACAATTTTTTGAACCATTTTTATATTTCCTGGGATATTTAAGGTGTACCCAAGTTGAGGTCCTTGTAAGCAGTGCAGCCCTAAATTTTGGGGTGGCTGTGTCTTTTTGATTTTCAGTTTTCCCAATGTATATTCCCTAGACTGGAAGTGCCCTTGGCTCTGTAGCTCTGTTGTTTACTTGTTTTAGGGAACACAATGCACTCCTCCAGAGAGGCAGTTGGCAATTTACATCCCGCCCATCAGCATAACAAGGCTCCCTGTTCTCCAGGGCCTGTCTTGCCTTTCTGGTTTTTACACATTTTGTGGATGTCCCTTTTGACCGGTGGGAAGTGATACTTCTTTGTAGTGCAGATTTGCATTGCCCGCTTGCTTGCTTGGCCAAAAAGGGCGTATGCGTTTTCTCCTGAATATATTCAGGAGAAAACGCATACGCCCTTTTTGGCCAAGTGCATCATTGTCGAAGTTGTGCCCCTCTTCCTGTGCTTTAAAGGCGATTCCAACGTACCTCTGGAAATCTGTTTCCTGCTATTCTGCCTCGCTTTCAAGTCTGCCTCGTTGCCTTCCCTCAACAGATTTTTGGACGATAGTTGTCCTTTATTACTCGGCCAGTTTGTGAATTGCTGTGCCCCTGAGCTCCATTTTTCAACTCGTTTTTGGTGAGCTGACCGCAAGTCCAAAATTTTGGTTCAGGATCTATACTGATTCCCGGTGGGTGGCTGAGACTTTGGTTAATTCTTCTTCCTGCCGGGAAATTACAGTGATATGTGCCTGTCCAAATGCCTAACAGCTACTCTCTCATTGGTTCTCCCTCTTCCCTTTCATCCTCTGCCAAATTGGCAACCTGTGCGAACCAGGAGGTTAAAGGGGCTGTCTCTCCAAGTTGGGAGGTTGATAATAAAGCAGATGGAAAGTCAAACCGGAGCACCAGGAGAGGGACTATTCGTTGAGTTTTAGAAACCTTTCGTATTCACAGTGTGTCCGTTCTCTAGGATTCCCGTACATGTTATATCTGTAGTAATATTCCCTTCAACCTGGAGAGTTGGGACCCATGGAATGTGTGCCATGCATTATTGCTTTAAAGGGTCTGCATTTGCTCACCCAATCTCACCAATCCTCTCAGTCCCAAGTGTCCAGCCTTATGCCACATCCAGCTGTCATTGTAGATAGGGTCATTTCAGGTTTCATCAGAGACCCTGAAGGAATTGTAAAGAATTTCCCAGTTTTTTTGTTTTATTTTTGAAATTCCTTTTTATAGTGGGTTTGAGCTGATTCTCGCTGCCATATTTATCCCAGTCTAGACACACTTGATTCCCTTACGGAGACATATCAATACATAGGTTTTAAGATTCTTACTAGTCAGATATATTCCTCTGCGGGAAATATGGGGTTTTGAGTCCCTTTCACTGAGGAAGGTGTAGGTATTGCCTATTCCATAGTTGGTTTTTGGAACGGTACCTCTGCTTATATCAAACTCTGGTTTTATGCATCACCCCACCTCTCCTTCCCCCTTAAGCAGGCATAAGAGTGTTTTCTAAATGTGAGACACTGTTCTCTTTCCTAACTCAGTTCAAGTGTAGCCATGTTTACAGGATCTTCATAAGTGATATCTTATGATAAGTTTCTTTTTCTCTGTGACTTATTTCACTTAGAATCATCGTACCTGAATCCACCCATTTTGCTGCTACTGGTCTTATGACATTGATTTCATGGCTGAGGGATATTCCATCGTACGTAAGTACCACAAATTTTTGAACCATTTTTATATTTCCTGGGATATTTAAGGTGTACCCAAGTTGAGGTCCTTGTAAGCAGTGCAGCCCTAAATTTTGGGGTGGCTGTGTCTTTTTGATTTTCAGTTTTCCCAAGGTATATTCCCTAGACTGGAAGTGCCCTTGGCTCTGTAGCTCTGTTGTTTACTTGTTTTAGGGAACACAATGCACTCCTCCAGAGAGGCAGTTGGCAATTTACATCCCGCCCATCAGCATAACAAGGCTCCCTGTTCTCCAGGGCCTGTCTTGCCTTTCTGGTTTTTACACATTTTGTGGATGTCCCTTTTGACCGGTGGGAAGTGATACTTCTTTGTAGTGCAGATTTGCATTGCCCGCTTGCTTGCTTGGCCAAAAAGGGCGTATGCGTTTTCTCCTGAATATATTCAGGAGAAAACGCATACGCCCTTTTTGGCCAAGTGCATCATTGTCGAAGTTGTGCCCCTCTTCCTGTGCTTTAAAGGCGATTCCAACGTACCTCTTGAAATCTGTTTCCTGCTATTCTGCCTCGCTTTCAAGTCCGCCTCGTTGCCTTCCCCCAACAGATTTTTGGACGATAGTTGTCCTTTATTACTCGGCCAGTTTGTGAATTGCTGTGCCCCTGAGCTCCATTTTTCAACTCGTTTTTGGTGAGCTGACCGCAAGTCCAAAATTTTGGTTCCGGATCTATACTGATTCCCGGTGGGTGGCTGAGACTTTGGTTAATTCTTCTTCCTGCCGGGAAATTACAGTGATATGTGCCCGTCCAAATGCCTAACAGCTACTCTCTCATTGGTTCTCCCTCTTCCCTTTCATCCTCTGCCAAATTGGCAACCTGTGCGAACCAGGAGGTTAAAGGGGCTGTCTCTCCAAGTTGGGAGGTTGATAATAAAGCAGATGGAAAGTCAAACCGGAGCACCAGGAGAGGGACTATTCGTTGAGTTTTAGAAACCTTTCGTATTCACAGTGTGTCCGTTCTCTAGGATTCCCGTACATGTTATATCTGTAGTAATATTCCCTTCAACCTGGAGAGTTGGGACCCATGGAATGTGTGCCATGCATTATTGCTTTAAAGGGTCTGCATTTGCTCACCCAATCTCACCAATCCTCTCAGTCCCAAGTGTCCAGCCTTATGCCACATCCAGCTGTCATTGTAGATAGGGTCATTTCAGGTTTCATCAGAGACCCTGAAGGAATTGTAAAGAATTTCCCAGTTTTTTTGTTTTATTTTTGAAATTCCTTTTTATAGTGGGTTTGAGCTGATTCTCGCTGCCATATTTATCCCAGTCTAGACACACTTGATTCCCTTACGGAGACATATCAATACATAGGTTTTAAGATTCTTACTAGTCAGATATATTCCTCTGCGGGAAATATGGGGTTTTGAGTCCCTTTCACTGAGGAAGGTGTAGGTATTGCCTATTCCATAGTTGGTTTTTGGAACGGTACCTCTGCTTATATCAAACTCTGGTTTTATGCATCACCCCACCTCTCCTTCCCCCTTAAGCAGGCATAAGAGTGTTTTCTAAATGTGAGACACTGTTCTCTTTCCTAACTCAGTTCAAGTGTAGCCATGTTTACAGGATCTTCATAAGTGATATCTTATGATAAGTTTCTTTTTCTCTGTGACTTATTTCACTTAGAATCATCGTACCTGAATCCACCCATTTTGCTGCTACTGGTCTTATGACATTGATTTCATGGCTGAGGGATATTCCATCGTACGTAAGTACCACAAATTTTTGAACCATTTTTATATTTCCTGGGATATTTAAGGTGTACCCAAGTTGAGGTCCTTGTAAGCAGTGCAGCCCTAAATTTTGGGGTGGCTGTGTCTTTTTGATTTTCAGTTTTCCCAAGGTATATTCCCTAGACTGGAAGTGCCCTTGGCTCTGTAGCTCTGTTGTTTACTTGTTTTAGGGAACACAATGCACTCCTCCAGAGAGGCAGTTGGCAATTTACATCCCGCCCATCAGCATAACAAGGCTCCCTGTTCTCCAGGGCCTGTCTTGCCTTTCTGGTTTTTACACATTTTGTGGATGTCCCTTTTGACCGGTGGGAAGTGATACTTCTTTGTAGTGCAGATTTGCATTGCCCGCTTGCTTGCTTGGCCAAAAAGGCCGTATGCGTTTTCTCCTGAATATATTCAGGAGAAAACGCATACGCCCTTTTTGGCCAAGTGCATCATTGTCGAAGTTGTGCCCCTCTTCCTGTGCTTTAAAGGCGATTCCAACGGACCTCTTGAAATCTGTTTCCTGCTATTCTGCCACGCTTTCAAGTCCGCCTCATTGCCTTCCCTCAACAGATTTTTGAATGATAGTTGTCCTTTATTACTCGGCCAGTTTGTGAATTGCTGTGCCCCTGAGCTCCATTTTTCAACTCGTTTTTGGTGAGCTGACCGCAAGTCCAAAATTTTGGTTCCGGATCTATACTGATTCCCGGTGGGTGGCTGAGACTTTGGTTAATTCTTCTTCCTGCCGGGAAATTACAGTGATATGTGCCCGTCCAAATGCCTAACAGCTACTCTCTCATTGGTTCTCCCTCTTCCCTTTCATCCTCTGCCAAATTGGCAACCTGTGCGAACCAGGAGGTTAAAGGGGCTGTCTCTCCAAGTTGGGAGGTTGATAATAAAGCAGATGGAAAGTCAAACCGGAGCACCAGGAGAGGGACTATTCGTTGAGTTTTAGAAACCTTTCGTATTCACAGTGTGTCCATTCTCTAGGATTCCCGTACATGTTATATCTGTAGTAATATTCCCTTCAACCTGGAGAGTTGGGACCCATGGAAAATGTGCCATGCATTATTTCTTTAAAGGGTCTGCATTTGCTCACCCAATCTCACCAATCCTCTCAGTCCCAAGTGTCCAGCCTTATGCCACATCCAGCTGTCATTGTAGATAGGGTCATTTCAGGTTTCATCAGAGACCCTGAAGGAATTGTAAAGAATTTCCCAGTTTTTTTGTTTGATTTTTGAAATTCCTTTTTATAGTGGGTTTGAGCTGATTCTCGCTGCCATATTTATCCCAGTCTAGACACACTTGATTCCCTTACGGAGACATATCAATACATAGGTTTTAAGATTCTTACTAGTCAGATATATTCCTCTGCGGGAAATATGGGGTTTTGAGTCCCTTTCACTGAGGAAGGTGTAGGTCTTGTCTATTCCATAGTTGGTTTTTGGAACGGTACCTGTGCTTATATCAAACTCTGGTTTTATGCATCACCCCACCTCTCCTTCCCCCTTAAGCAGGCATAAGAGTGTTTTCTAAATGTGAGACACTGTTCTCTTTCCTAACTCAGTTCAAGTGTAGCCATGTTTACAGGATCTTCATAAGTGATATCTTATGATAAGTTTCTTTTTCTGTGTGACTTATTTCACTTAGAATCATCGTACCTGAATCCACCCATTTTGCTGCTACTGGTCTTATGACATTGATTTCATGGCTGAGGGATATTCCATCGTACGTAAGTACCACAATTTTTTGAACCATTTTTATATTTCCTGGGATATTTAAGGTGTAACCAAGTTGAGGTCCTTGTAAGCAGTGCAGCCCTAAATTTTGGGGTGGCTGTGTCTTTTTGATTTTCAGTTTTCCCAAGGTATATTCCCTAGACTGGAAGTGCCCTTGGCTCTGTAGCTCTGTTGTTTACTTGTTTTAGGGAACACAATGCACTCCTCCAGAGAGGCAGTTGGCAATTTACATCCCGCCCATCAGCATAACAAGGCTCCCTGTTCTCCAGGGCCTGTCTTGCCTTTCTGGTTTTTACACATTTTGTGGATGTCCCTTTTGACCGGTGGGAAGTGATACTTCTTTGTAGTGCAGATTTGCATTGCCCGCTTGCTTGCTTGGCCAAAAAGGGCGTATGCGTTTTCTCCTGAATATATTCAGGAGAAAACGCATACGCCCTTTTTGGCCAAGTGCATCATTGTCGAAGTTGTGCCCCTCTTCCTGTGCTTTAAAGGCGATTCCAACGTACCTCTGGAAATCTGTTTCCTGCTATTCTGCCTCGCTTTCAAGTCCGCCTCGTTGCCTTCCCTCAACAGATTTTTGGACGATAGTTGTCCTTTATTACTCGGCCAGTTTGTGAATTGCTGTGCCCCTGAGCTCCATTTTTCAACTCGTTTTTGGTGAGCTGACCGCAAGTCCAAAATTTTGGTTCAGGATCTATACTGATTCCCGGTGGGTGGCTGAGACTTTGGTTAATTCTTCTTCCTGCCGGGAAATTACAGTGATATGTGCCCGTCCAAATGCCTAACAGCTACTCTCTCATTGGTTCTCCCTCTTCCCTTTCATCCTCTGCCAAATTGGCAACCTGTGCGAACCAGGAGGTTAAAGGGGCTGTCTCTCCAAGTTGGGAGGTTGATAATAAAGCAGATGGAAAGTCAAACCGGAGCACCAGGAGAGGGACTATTCGTTGAGTTTTAGAAACCTTTCGTATTCACAGTGTGTCCATTCTCTAGGATTCCCGTACATGTTATATCTGTAGTAATATTCCCTTCAACCTGGAGAGTTGGGACCCATGGAAAATGTGCCATGCATTATTTCTTTAAAGGGTCTGCATTTGCTCACCCAATCTCACCAATCCTCTCAGTCCCAAGTGTCCAGCCTTATGCCACATCCAGCTGTCATTGTAGATAGGGTCATTTCAGGTTTCATCAGAGACCCTGAAGGAATTGTAAAGAATTTCCCAGTTTTTTTGTTTGATTTTTGAAATTCCTTTTTATAGTGGGTTTGAGCTGATTCTCGCTGCCATATTTATCCCAGTCTAGACACACTTGATTCCCTTACGGAGACATATCAATACATAGGTTTTAAGATTCTTACTAGTCAGATATATTCCTCTGCGGGAAATATGGGGTTTTGAGTCCCTTTCACTGAGGAAGGTGTAGGTCTTGTCTATTCCATAGTTGGTTTTTGGAACGGTACCTGTGCTTATATCAAACTCTGGTTTTATGCATCACCCCACCTCTCCTTCCCCCTTAAGCAGGCATAAGAGTGTTTTCTAAATGTGAGACACTGTTCTCTTTCCTAACTCAGTTCAAGTGTAGCCATGTTTACAGGATCTTCATAAGTGATATCTTATGATAAGTTTCTTTTTCTGTGTGACTTATTTCACTTAGAATCATCGTACCTGAATCCACCATTTTGCTGCTACTGGTCTTATGACATTGATTTCATGGCTGAGGGATATTCCATCGTACGTAAGTACCACAATTTTTTGAACCATTTTTATATTTCCTGGGATATTTAAGGTGTACCCAAGTTGAGGTCCTTGTAAGCAGTGCAGCCCTAAATTTTGGGGTGGCTGTGTCTTTTTGATTTTCAGTTTTCCCAAGGTATATTCCCTAGACTGGAAGTGCCCTTGGCTCTGTAGCTCTGTTGTTTACTTGTTTTAGGGAACACAATGCACTCCTCCAGAGAGGCAGTTGGCAATTTACATCCCGCCCATCAGCATAACAAGGCTCCCTGTTCTCCAGGGCCTGTCTTGCCTTTCTGGTTTTTACACATTTTGTGGATGTCCCTTTTGACCGGTGGGAAGTGATACTTCTTTGTAGTGCAGATTTGCATTGCCGGCTTGCTTGCTTGGCCAAAAAGGGCGTATGCGTTTTCTCCTGAATATATTCAGGAGAAAACGCATACGCCCTTTTGGCCAAGTGCATCATTGTCGAAGTTGTGCCCCTCTTCCTGTGCTTTAAAGGCGATTCCAACGTACCTCTGGAAATCTGTTTCCTGCTATTCTGCCTCGCTTTCAAGTCCGCCTCGTTGCCTTCCCTCAACAGATTTTTGGACGATAGTTGTCCTTTATTACTCGGCCAGTTTTGTGAATTGCTGTGCCCCTGAGCTCCATTTTTCAACTCGTTTTTGGTGAGCTGACCGCAAGTCCAAAATTTTGGTTCAGGATCTATACTGATTCCCGGTGGGTGGCTGAGACTTTGTTAATTCTTCTTCCTGCCGGGAAATTACAGTGATATGTGCCCGTCCAAATGCCTAACAGCTACTCTCTCATTGGTTCTCCCTCTTCCCTTTCATCCTCTGCCAAATTGGCAACCTGTGCGAACCAGGAGGTTAAAGGGGCTGTCTCTCCAAGTTGGGAGGTTGATAATAAAGCAGATGGAAAGTCAAACCGAGAGCACCAGGAGAGGGACTATTCGTTGAGTTTTAGAAACCTTTCGTATTCACAGTGTGTCCGTTCTCTAGGATTCCCGTACATGTTATATCTGTAGTAATATTCCCTTCAACCTGGAGAGTTGGGACCCATGGAATGTGTGCCATGCATTATTGCTTTAAAGGGTCTGCATTTGCTCACCCAATCTCACCAATCCTCTCAGTCCCAAGTGTCCAGCCTTATGCCACATCCAGCTGTCATTGTAGATAGGGTCATTTCAGGTTTCATCAGAGACCCTGAAGGAATTGTAAAGAATTTCCCAGTTTTTTTGTTTTATTTTTGAAATTCCTTTTTATAGTGGGTTTGAGCTGATTCTCGCTGCCATATTTATCCCAGTCTAGACACACTTGATTCCCTTACGGAGACATATCAATACATAGGTTTTAAGATTCTTACTAGTCAGATATATTCCTCTGCGGGAAATATGGGGTTTTGAGTCCCTTTCACTGAGGAAGGTGTAGGTCTTGTCTATTCCATAGTTGGTTTTTGGAACGGTACCTGTGCTTATATCAAACTCTGGTTTTATGCATCACCCCACCTCTCCTTCCCCCTTAAGCAGGCATAAGAGTGTTTTCTAAATGTGAGACACTGTTCTCTTTCCTAACTCAGTTCAAGTGTAGCCATGTTTACAGGATCTTCATAAGTGATATCTTATGATAAGTTTCTTTTTCTCTGTGACTTATTTCACTTAGAATCATCGTACCTGAATCCACCCATTTTGCTGCTACTGGTCTTATGACATTGATTTCATGGCTGAGGGATATTCCATCGTACGTAAGTACCACAGTTTTTTGAACCATATTAATATTTCCTGGGATATTTAAGGTGTACCCAAGTTGAGGTCCTTGTAAGCAGTGCAGACCTAAATTTTGGGGTGGCTGTGTCTTTTTGATTTTCAGTTTTCCCAAGGTATATTCCCTAGACTGGAAGTGCCCTTGGCTCTGTAGCTCTGTTGTTTACTTGTTTTAGGGAACACAATGCACTCCTCCAGAGAGGCAGTTGGCAATTTACATCCCGCCCATCAGCATAACAAGGCTACCTGTTCTCCAGGGCCTGTCTTGCCTTTCTGGTTTTACACATTTTGTGGATGTCCCTTTTGACCGGTGGGAAGTGGTACTTCTTTGTAGTGCAGATTTGCATTGCCCGCTTGCTTGCTTGGCCAAAAAGGGCGTATGCGTTTTCTCCTGAATATATTCAGGAGAAAACGCATACGCCCTTTTTGGCCAAGTGCATCATTGTCGAAGTTGTGCCCCTCTTCCTGTGCTTTAAAGGCGATTCCAACGTACCTCTTGAAATCTGTTTCCTGCTATTCTGCCTCGCTTTCAAGTCCGCCTCGTTGCCTTCCCTCAACAGATTTTTGGACGATAGTTGTCCTTTATTACTCGGCCAGTTTGTGAATTGCTGTGCCCCTGAGCTCCATTTTTCAACTCGTTTTTGGTGAGCTGACCGCAAGTCCAAAATTTTGGTTCCGGATCTATACTGATTCCCGGTGGGTGGCTGAGACTTTGGTTAATTCTTCTTCCTGCCGGGAAATTACAGTGATATGTGCCCGTCCAAATGCCTAACAGCTACTCTCTCATTGGTTCTCCCTCTTCCCTTTCATCCTCTGCCAAATTGGCAACCTGTGCGAACCAGGAGGTTAAAGGGGCTGTCTCTCCAAGTTGGGAGGTTGATAATAAAGCAGATGGAAAGTCAAACCGGAGCACCAGGAGAGGGACTATTCGTTGAGTTTTAGAAACCTTTCGTATTCACAGTGTGTCCGTTCTCTAGGATTCCCGTACATGTTATATCTGTAGTAATATTCCCTTCAACCTGGAGAGTTGGGACCCATGGAATGTGTGCCATGCATTATTGCTTTAAAGGGTCTGCATTTGCTCACCCAATCTCACCAATCCTCTCAGTCCCAAGTGTCCAGCCTTATGCCACATCCAGCTGTCATTGTAGATAGGGTCATTTCAGGTTTCATCAGAGACCCTGAAGGAATTGTAAAGAATTTCCCAGTTTTTTTGTTTGATTTTTGAAATTCCTTTTTATAGTGGGTTTGAGCTGATTCTCGCTGCCATATTTATCCCAGTCTAGACACACTTGATTCCCTTACGGAGACATATCAATACATAGGTTTTAAGATTCTTACTAGTCAGATATATTCCTCTGCGGGAAATATGGGGTTTTGAGTCCCTTTCACTGAGGAAGGTGTAGGTCTTGTCTATTCCATAGTTGGTTTTTGGAACGGTACCTGTGCTTATATCAAACTCTGGTTTTATGCATCACCCCACCTCTCCTTCCCCCTTAAGCAGGCATAAGAGTGTTTTCTAAATGTGAGGACACTGTTCTCTTTCCTAACTCAGTTCAAGTGTAGCCATGTTTACAGGATCTTCATAAGTGATATCTTATGATAAGTTTCTTTTTCTGTGTGACTTATTTCACTTAGAATCATCGTACCTGAATCCACCCATTTTGCTGCTACTGGTCTTATGACATGATTTCATGGCTGAGGGATATTCCATCGTACGTAAGTACCACAATTTTTTGAACCATTTTTATATTTCCTGGGATATTTAAGGTGTACCCAAGTTGAGGTCCTTGTAAGCAGTGCAGCCCTAAATTTTGGGGTGGCTGTGTCTTTTTGATTTTCAGTTTTCCAAGGTATATTCCCTAGACTGGAAGTGCCCTTGGCTCTGTAGCTCTGTTGTTTACTTGTTTTAGGAACACAATGCACTCCTCCAGAGAGGCAGTTGGCAATTTACATCCCGCCCATCAGCATAACAAGGCTCCCTGTTCTCCAGGGCCTGTCTTGCCTTTCTGGTTTTTACACATTTTGTGGATGTCCCTTTGACCGGTGGGAAGTGATACTTCTTTGTAGTGCAGATTTGCATTGCCCGCTTGCTTGCTTGGCCAAAAAGGGCATATGCGTTTTCTCCTGAATATATTCAGGAGAAAACGCATACGCCCTTTTTGGCCAAGTGCATCATTGTCGAAGTTGTGCCCCTCTTCCTGTGCTTTAAAGGCGATTCCAACGTACCTCTGGAAATCTGTTTCCTGCTATTCTGCCTCGCTTTCAAGTCCGCCTCGTTGCCTTCCCTCAACAGATTTTTGGACGATAGTTGTCCTTTATTACTCGGCCAGTTTGTGAATTGCTGTGCCCCTGAGCTCCATTTTTCAACTCGTTTTTGGTGAGCTGACCGCAAGTCCAAAATTTTGGTTCAGGATCTATACTGATTCCCGGTGGGTGGCTGAGACTTTGGTTAATTCTTCTTCCTGCCGGGAAATTACAGTGATATGTGCCCGTCCAAATGCCTAACAGCTACTCTCTCATTGGTTCTCCCTCTTCCCTTTCATCCTCTGCCAAATTGGCAACCTGTGCGAACCAGGAGGTTAAAGGGGCTGTCTCTCCAAGTTGGGAGGTTGATAATAAAGCAGATGGAAAGTCAAACCGGAGCACCAGGAGAGGGACTATTCGTTGAGTTTTAGAAACCTTTCGTATTCACAGTGTGTCCGTTCTCTAGGATTCCCGTACATGTTATATCTGTAGTAATATTCCCTTCAACCTGGAGAGTTGGGACCCATGGAATGTGTGCCATGCATTATTGCTTTAAAGGGTCTGCATTTGCTCACCCAATCTCACCAATCCTCTCAGTCCCAAGTGTCCAGCCTTATGCCACATCCAGCTGTCATTGTAGATAGGGTCATTTCAGGTTTCATCAGAGACCCTGAAGGAATTGTAAAGAATTTCCCAGTTTTTTTGTTTGATTTTTGAAATTCCTTTTTATAGTGGGTTTGAGCTGATTCTCGCTGCCATATTTATCCCAGTCTAGACACACTTGATTCCCTTACGGAGACATATCAATACATAGGTTTTAAGATTCTTACTAGTCAGATATATTCCTCTGCGGGAAATATGGGGTTTTGAGTCCCTTTCACTGAGGAAGGTGTAGGTCTTGTCTATTCCATAGTTGGTTTTTGGAACGGTACCTGTGCTTATATCAAACTCTGGTTTTATGCATCACCCCACCTCTCCTTCCCCCT